>NC_060268.1:106162688-106340696 GCF_021613505.1 Equus quagga | reverse complement strand
GCCAAGTTCTCGTCCAAGATCACAAAGATCGAGTCAGAGCCGAGAGAAGAACCCAGCCTGTGAGATACCAGAATCTACACGACAGCAAGCCCCTGTGCTGGATCGTAAGGTTTGCCCCAGGGTGCTTCTGAGTATCAGCTACACGCTTAATTAAAATACAGTTCATTTTACAAAAGCAACTTGCTCCTTTGGCAACAGATATTTCAAGCAAAGAAAATTCTCCTGGCTTCACTCATCTTCCCTTTGTAGATGGTGATGTTCCCATAATGATGAGTTGTACATTCTACATCAGAAAATCCAGATTGACTGTTGTATTAGTTAGAAAAAATTATGTTTCCATATAGATAAACTAATGAAAAGAGCTGAAAAATGTAAACAATCTGATTTGTTGAAGTAGAGGAAGTGAATTGAATTTTTAAGCAATTTTTTTTAAGATTTTATTTTTCCTTTTTCTCCCAAAGCCCCTAGGTACATAGTTGTGTATTTTTAGCTGTGGGTCCTTCTAGTTGTGGCATGTGAAATGCCACCTCAACATGGCTTGATGAGCAGCGCACGTCCCCGCCCAGGATTCGAACTGGCGAAACCCTGGGCCAACGAAGCAGAGTGCAAGACCTTAACCACTCAGCCACAGGGCCAGCCCTTAAGCAATGCTTATTTTTTCATGTTATATAAGGTTATTTGAAAAATGGTCATTTTAAATGTTTTCCATTTTAACTGCTTTTCACATTCATATTTAATACTCCTTTTGCCTTAATTGCCAAAAATTATTCTCCCTCAAAATGTCCCCTATTTACATATATTTTTAAAAAACAATTTTTTTAGAGCAGTTTTAGGTTCACAGCAAAATTAACAGAAAAGAACAGAGTTCCCATACTCCCCTTACATGCACAGCCTTCCCCACTAACAACATCCCCCGCAGAGTATTACATTTGCTACAATGGATGAACTTACATCCATACGTCATGATCACCCAGAGTCCATAGTTTACATTAGGGTTCACTCTTGGGTTTGGACAAATGTATGATCACGTGTACTCACCATTATAGTATCATCCAGAGTAGTTTCACGGCCCTAAAAATGCCCTGTGTTCTGCCTGTTCATCTCCTCCCACCAGCAACCCCTGGCAACTGCGGATCTTATTACTGTCTCCATAGCTTTGCCTTTTCTAGAATGTGATCTAGTTGCAATCGTACATTATACAACCTTTCAGATTGGTTTTTTTTTCACTTAGTAATATGCATTTAAGTTTGCTCCATGTCTTTTCATAGCTTGAGAGATCATTTCTTTTTAGCACTGAATAATATTCCATTGTCTGGATGGACCACAGTTTCGGGATCCCTTCACCTACTGAAGGACATCTTGGTTGCTTCCAAGTCTTGGCAATTAAAAATAATTCATAAAGCTGCCATAAAAATCCATGTGCAGGTTTTTATGTGAATATAGCTTTCAACTCCTTTTGCTATATAACAGGAAATATGATTGCTGGATCATATGGTAAGAGTATACGTAGTTTCGTAAGAAACCAGTCAACTGTCTTCCAAAGTACAGTGCCTTCCTGCCTTTTCCCCCTTCATCGTGCGTTCCCACCAACGATGAATGAGAGTGCCTGTTGCTCCTCGCCAGCATTTGGTGTCGTCACAGTTTTGAATTTTCGCTGTTCTAATAGGTACATAGTAGTATCTCATTGCTGTTTTAATTTGCACTTTCCTGATGACATAGTACGTGGAGCATCTTTTATACATGGCTCATTTGCCGTCTGTATATCTTCTTTGGTGAGGTGTCTGTTAAGGTCTTTGACCAGTTTTTCAATTGGGTTTTTTGTTTTCTTATTGTTGAGTTTCCTGATTGACTGATTGATTTTGAGAAAGTTTGGCCCCCAGCTAACATCTGCTGCTAATCTTCCTCTTTTTGCTTGAGGAAGATTGTTGCTTAGCTAACATCTGTGCCAATACTAGTCTATTTCATGTGGGATGCCGCCACAGCATGGCTTGACAAGCAGTGCTGGGTCTGCACCTGGGATCCAAACCCATGAACCTTGGGCCACCAAAGCAGAGTGCGTGAACTTAACCATGACGCCACCAGGCTGGCCTCCCAATTTATTTTTTGTTTGTTTGTTTTTTTGTTTTGTTTTGTTGAGGAAGATTAGCCCTGAGCTAACATCTGCCGCCAATCTTCCTCTTTTTGCTGAGGAAGACTGGCCCTGAGCTAACATCCGTGCTCATCTTCCTCTGTTTTATGTGGGATGCCTGCCACAGCATGGCCTGACAAGCAGTGTATATGTCTGCACCTGGGATCTGAAACGGTGAACCCTGGGCCGCCGAAGCAGAACGTGCAAACTTAACCACTGTGCCACTGTGCCAGCCCCTAATTTATATTTTTAACAGGACTTCTTTTAATTTAAATTTTTTAAATACATATTATTAAAGTATTATGCACATGTGACAATAAAAATCCAAATAGTATAGAAAGGAGCAAACTAAAAATAAGTGTGCCTGCCCAAAGAAACCTCTTTGAGCATCTCTGAGTTTCAGTGCTTCAATGGTTACTTCCCTTTGTGATACTGTGTTATTCTATTCTTAACATTTTAAAGAAAACATGGATTGACAGATACAAATGTCTTTGCATGCATCAAAATACTTTTTTAAATAAATAAATAAAGGGTGAAAATCTTCTCAGAAATGGCCACTAGGTGGTAGAAGTCGATAAACAATGCTATGTGAGGTTCCGCCATCACAATTGCTCCGTGCATCTTTTTACTTTAGCAAGAAGTTCATGCGAGAAAGACGGGATTTTTCCAGGTCCTCTCCTGATATGTCCAACATCCTGTCCTCCAGACCCCTTGCTTAGGCTGCCCTATGGCCATTTCAGACTGTACGCAAACAGAGATAAGAGGACCAACATCTCACTTTTCCCTGAGAGCAGGATAAGGCTACGAAGACAGATCTTTCGAAGTGAAAGAATAAGACAGGCACTCTGTCACATTCAGCGTGACGTTCAGATGTCTATGTGGGTCTGTATAAATGATGGCCTTACCTTCTGCTTTAGATACCGCATCCCACCCTCAATCCTAGCCAGGTAAAGATGCCGCCAGTAAGAGACCAGCTCTTGATGCAGGCCCACCTCTGGCCGAGGAACTAGGAAATTTCTGAACAGCCTCTGGACTAGTGGAGAGAGTAAGCTAATTTAAGTCAAAATTTCCAGAATCTCTTTTGCATTTTGGTCTGCATTCATTGTGCATACAAAAGGCTCAATAAAGACCTATTGTTATGACTTGATCTCAAAACCACATTCCTAAACACTGAAGGAGTAACTTTCCATTCATCACATGTTCTTTAAGCTAACACCACGAATGCCTAAATAACAGGGGGGACAATGTCTCTATACTTTCTTTACAACCAAAATATTGCATGATTCTAAAAATTTGAGAACAAAAGCAGTCAAGCAGGTAAAAGGAAAAAAATGTTTAAATAATAATAAATAAATATGAGCAACCCTTTAATCCAAGAATTTTACTCCTAGAAATTTATCCCAAGAAAATATTTTAATAGAGGCAAAAAAAAAGAACTGCAAAAGGAAAAGAAAAAAGTGGAAATACAAACAAATATCCAATGACTGAGTAATAGTTAATTATAACATATTAATTTACTAGATCATTGTTTATAGTGAAAATCATTTTGAAGACGATGAAAAATGAAAAAGTCATACGTTATAGGTTTACAGTTTTTTTAGACATGAATATAACTGGGCTGACTAGAAGGGAAAGCAGACTAATCAAGATGCTTCTCCATAACAGTATGCTGACAGTGAGACCCGGAAGTTGATCAAAGCACCGTGTTTTGTAAACAATTACTGAGAATTCAACCCCTCAGCCCACATGTCACCTACACACGTGATATAGAGTCACTCTGTGGTTATCTTTTATTTATTATCTTCGTGTTTTACAGTTGCCATAGCAGTCAATTTTATTTTCATAGAATTATTCCATTTTCCTTTACTAATTAAAGTATATTTTTATTTGTTTTGAAACCATAGCAATATAAATTTACTGCCAATTATGCTATCACAACGTTTACATTTTGCTTAAAATTTTCAGTCGGTAGTAAAATGTCTGTAAACATGTAAATGTCCTTCCTGGGCGAGAAGAGGAGCTGGTTTACCCACAGAAGGGTCCAGGTTCTTCTGGCAGTCATAGGACAGAGCAGGCATGCTCCCCCAAGGAGAAAATCAGCTGTTGATGCCCATGTTTACACTGGAGAATGAGTGACACTCAAATTTATACTTAAAAAAAAGGAAAAGTGATCCCCTTCTAGTTGTTGTTCACATGGATTTTGGCAAGGAAAGAGCTTCCTTGGACTGGGGCCAGAACCTGCGATCCCAGGACCTCCAGCAAGACCAAGGGCAGCAGAGGCTGTCAGGCCCAGCACAGAGACCTCTTTCCTGGCTGCTTGGCAGACACAGCCTTCTGAACACTACGAACTCTCACAGTGTGCAGAGTGGGAGGGGCGGGCAAGTACTGCTGTTGAGAAGAAATCAGTCAACAATCCTAAGGGGTCCTCTCTGGCTCTCCTCTGAGAGCAAAGGAGTGACATGGAGCATCCTTAGATCAGGAACTTGAAAGGGCCACTGAGAGCCCACATCTTTCACTCGAGTCTGTTCACTTCCCCTGAAAAACTTTTTGCTCTAAAATATAGAGAAAGAAAAGTATGTAATGTGTGTGGTTCAGAGGATTACTTCATATATATATATATATATATGAAGTATATTGGTATATATGGGTATACACACACACACACCCCCCCCAATATGTTATATGTATATATAGTTCTCAAATATGTGTGTGTGTGCATTTATAAAAAGCTATTTGCTTTTAAAAAATTAGCTTTCTCATCAGAAGCTTTGTAATTATAATAGAATGAGGTGGAACTGAGTCAAATTTTGGTCTTCTAACATAACGGACCATCACTGATACTCTTAAAAGTTCACTTTAAATTATTAATTTTCCATCTCCACCTATACGAAAATGTTTTAAAAGACAACGAAAAAGACAAGAGTGTAGAAAAGTGTGTGTATGTGTAGTAAGAATATGTAAACTGGGCAAGAAATTGGAGTTCTTAAAGAAAACAAATTAATTTAGAGGAAAACATAAACTCAAAATATATATATGGCCCCGTGGCTGAGTGGTTAAGTTGGTGCACTCTGCTACGGCAGCCCAGGGTTTCGCTGGTTCGGATCCTGGTAGTGGACGTGGCGCCACTCATCAGGCCACGTTAGGGCGGCGTCCCACATCCTACAACTAGAAGGACCCACAACTAAAATATACAACTATGCACTGGGGAACTTTGGGGAGAAAAAAGCAGAAAGAAAAAATATATATATATTATTATTATAATGCATTTCCCTCTTACAAGGCCTAGAAATTTAATAAAGGAAATAGATATTCTTAGTGCATTGAAATATGTATTATATATTACATTATCTATAATGTATTGAAAGAGATATTTAGCACAGTACTTTAAAGCTTATTTGAGATGGGAAATTCTTTGCAAATGGGGATCAGAAGCCAGGTGCCTATTCCAGGAAAGATATTTCTATATTGAAAAAAACAAAGGACTTATGTGCAAATAAATAATCAGCCACATTAAATTAAGGGGTCAGAGACCAGCTTGGCAGCTGGAACAAAGAAAAATTTGTCACAAAAACTCTTTGGCCCTTCTTTCCTAAAGTAAATTTGGAGCTAATTAGTTTTCAAGACTTTTCCGGGACTTTTTTCCACAGTGACAAGACAAAGAAACAGACTTAAGATGAAAACCAGATGTTGAAGTTTACTGGTCATTTGCTCATGTAAATCATATGTTTATATGTCACTGTGAAAGCTGCAGTTTGGCCAAAGCTCAAACATGTTCGGTGAAATGGACTTCGTGGGTCTTATTCCTTTTTTAATTTTATTTTTATTCAGATATAATCGACAAACAACATTATATTAGTTTCAGGTATCCAACATAATGATGTGATATTTGTATATATGGCAAAATGATCACCACGATAAGTCTAATTAACATCCGTCACCATATGTAGTTACAAATTCTTTTTCTTGTGATGAGATTTTTTTTGTTTGTTTGAGGTAAAATTGGTTTATAACATTATATAAATTTCAAGTGTACATCTTTATATTTCAACTTCTATGTAGACTACATTGTGTTCATCACCAAAAGTCTCTAGTTGCATCCATCACAATACACATGTGCCCCTTTACCCCTTTCACCCTCCCCACACCAATTCCCCTCTACTAACTGCCAATCTGTTTTCTGTTTCTATGAGTTTGTTGCTGTTGTTGTTGTTGTCATATCTTCCACATGTGAGTGAAATCATATGGTATTTGGCTTTCTCCATCTGACTTATTTTGCTTAGCTTAATGTCCTCGAGGTCCATACAGATTGTCGCAAATGGCAAGATTTCATCTGTTTTGTGGCTGAATAGTATTCCATTGCATATATATACACCACGTCTTCTTTATCCATTCATCTGTCAGTGGGCACTTAGACTACTTCCAAGTCTTGGCTATTGTAAATAATTCTGCGCTGAACATATGGGTGCATATATCTTTTCAAATTACTGTTTTTGTGTTCTTTGGATAAATACCCCAAAGTAAAATAGCTGGATCATATGGTAGTTCTACTTTCAAGTGTTTGAGGGATCTCCACACTGTTTTCCACAGTGGCTGCACCAACTTCCCACCAGCAGTGTATGAGGGCTCCCTTTTCACCACATCCTCTCCTACACTTGTTATTTCTTGCCTTTTTAATGATAGCCATTCTGATGAGCATGAGGTGATATCTCATTGTGGTTTTGATTTGCATTTCCCTAATAATTAGGGACATTGAACATCTTTTCCTGTGCCTGTTGGTCATCTGTATATCTTCTCTGGAAAAATGTCTGTTCAGATCCTCTGCCTAATTTTTAATCAAGTTGTTTGTTTTTTTGTTGTTGAGCTGTATGAGTTCTTTATATATTTTGGATATTAACTCCTTATCAGATATATGATTTGCAAATGTCTTCTCCCATTTGGTAGGTCCTCTTTTTGTTTAGTTGACGGTTTCCTTTGCTGTGCAGAAGTATCTTAGTGTCATGTAGTCCTATTTGTTTATTTTTGTTTGTTTCCCTTGCCTGAGGACACATTTCCAAAAAGATACAGCAAAGATGCTTGTTAAAGAGTGTCCTGCCTTTGAATGTTTGGTGGACTTCACCAGGGAAGCCATCTGGTCCTGGACTTTTATTTTGGGGGAGGTTTTTGATGACCGTTTTGATTTCCTTACTGGTGACTGCTCTATTCAAATTCTCTATTTCTTCCTGATTCAGTTTTGGAAGGTTGTATAATTCTAAGAATTTCTCCATTTCTTCTAGATTATCCAATTGGTTGTCATATAGTTTTTCGTAGTATTCTCTTATAACCTTTTGTATTTCTGAGGTGTCCATTGTAATTTCTCCTCTTTCATTTCTGATTTTATTTATGTGAACCTTCTCTCTTTTTTTCCCTGGTGAATCTAGCTAAAGATTTGTCCATTTTGTTTATCTTTTCAAAGAACCAGCTCTCAGTTTCACTGACTTTTTCTTTTTCTTTTTTTAGTCTCTATTTCATTTATTTCTGCTCTGATGTTTGTTATTTCCTTCGTTCTACTGATTTTGGGCTTTGTTTATTCTTCTTTTTCTATTTCCTTTAGGTGTACTGTTAGATTGTTTATTTAAGATTTTGCTTGTTTGTTGAGGTAGGCCTGTATTGCTATAAATTTCCCTCTTAGAACCCCTTTTACTGTATCCCATAAATTTTGGCATGTCAAATTTTCATTTTCATTTGTCCCCAAGTATTTTTTGTTTCTCCTTTGATTTCTTCATTGACTCAATGGTTGTTCCATAGCATTTTGTTTAATCTCCACATATTTGTGGCTTTCCTGATTTTCTTCCTGTAATTGATTTTTAGTTTCATACTGTTGTGGTCAGAAAAGATTCTTGATATTATTTCAATCTTCTTAAATTTATTGAGACTTGTTTTGTGGCCTAATATGTGATCTATCCTGGACATCATGTTCCATGTGCATTTGAAAACAATGTGTATTCTGCAATTTTTGGATGGAATGTTCTGTATATATCTACTAAGTCCAACTGATCTAATGTGTCATTTAAAGCCATTGTATCCTTGTTGATCTTCTGTTTGGATAATTTATCCATTGGTGTAAGAGGCATGTTAAAGTCCCCTTCTATTATTGTGTTGCTGTCTATTTCTGCTTTTATATCTGTTAATAATTGCTTTATATATTTAGGTGCTCCTATGTTGGATGCATAGATATTTCCAGGTGTTATATCCTCTTGTTGGATTGTTCCCTTTATCATTATGCAGCGCCCTTCTTTGTCTCTTGTTACAGTTTTTATTTTAAAGCCTATTTTGTCTGATATAAGTGTTGCTAACCCAGCTTTCTTTTTGTTGCCATTTGCGTGGAGTATCTTCTTCCATACCTTTACTTTCAGTTTGTGAATACCTTTAGGTCTGAAGTGTGTCTATAGTATGCAGCATATGTATGGGTCTTGATTTTTTATCCAATCAGCCACTCTGTGCCTTTTGATTAGATCATGTAGTCCACTGACATTTAAAGTAGCTATTGATAAGAATGTACTTATTGCCACTTTGTTATTTTTTTTTCTGGGTGTTTTAGTAGTTCCTCTCTGTCCCTTTCTTCTTTTTTTCCCTTCTCTTGTGGCTTGATGACTTCCTTTAGTATTACATTTGGGTTCCTTTCTCTTAATTTTTGTGTATTTATTATAGGTTTCTGGTTTGTGATTACCATGAGATTCATACATAATAACCTACATATATAGCAATATATATTAAGTTGAAGGTCTCTTTAGTTTGATCTTTTGCTAAAAGCTCTACTCTTTTACTCCGCGCCTCCCACATTTTATGTTTTTGATATGGTGTCTAACTCCTTTTTGTGTGTGTGTATCTGTTACCCTCTTATCATGGAAATAGATTATTTTCATATTATCTTCACCTTCACATTAGCTTCAGAGGTGGTTGATCTACTACCCTGACTGTATATTTGCCTTTACCAGTGATCTTATTGCTTTTTTGAAGAAGAAGATTAGCCCTGAAGGAACATCCACTGCCAATCCTCTTCTTTTTGCTGAGGAAGATTGGCCCTGAGCTAACATCCATGCCCATCTTCCTCTACTTTATAGGTGGGACTCCTGCCACAGCATGGCTTGATAAGTGGTGTGTAGGTCCACACCTGAGACCTGAGCTGGTGAACCTAGGGCTGCCAAAGCAGAGTGCACAAAGTTAACTGCTACACTACAGGGCTGGCCCCACTTTTTTTTTTTGATGATGATGATTTTCTTATTCCTATTTATGGTCTTCTCTTTTACATTTAAATAAATCCCTTTAGCATTTCTTGTAAAGCTGGTTCTTAGTGATAAATTCCTTTAGTTTTTGATTGTCTTGGAAACTCTTCATCTCTCCTTCCATTCTGAATGATAACCTTACCGGGTAGTGTTCTTGGCTGTAGGTGTTTTCCTTTCAGCACTTTAAATATATCATGCCACTATCTCCTAGCCTATAGGGTTTCTGCTGAGAAGTCAGCTGATAGCCTTATGGGGTTTCCTTTATATGTAACTTTTTGCCTTTCTCTTGCAGCTTTTAGGATTCTCTCTTTATCTTTAATTCTGGACATTTTAATTATAATGTGTCTTGGTGTGGGCCTCTTTGGGTTTATCTTGTTTGGTGCTCTTTGTGCTTCCTGTACCTGGAGGTCTGTTTCCTTTCTTAGGTTATGAAAGCTTTCAGCTATTATTTCTTCCAATAGATTCTCTGCCCCTTTGTCTCCCTTTTCTCCTTCTGAGACAGCTATAGCACAGATGTTAGTGCACTTGATGCTGTCCCAAAGTTCCAACAACTTCTCTGCTCTGTCTGATTATAGATGGTTCTACCTTGTTACATCAGAAAACAAGCATTAGTGTAGTAATTTGTATGTGCCCAGTCCAAGATATTAACCAATCCTTCTGTCCTCATTCAAACTCCTCCCTTCCACCTTTGCTAACCAAGCAAGGCCTAGAGACTGCCTGCCTTTGGAGAAGAGGGGTGATAACCTTCTCTTTCTCCCCTCTCACTCACTAGCAGCAGTCTGGAGCTCTGCCTGGGAAGGGGAGTAGATTTTACTTGGCTGGGAGGCTTCCTGTACTCTGGGCCCGACATAGAGTGAAAGCAAACTCTTTCTTCCACAAAGCGATTACACAAGTTTTTGTTTTATTTACCCAGTCGCTGAGGCCTCTCACCTTTCTCAGGCTTTGAACAATGCACTCCATCCCCCAGGCTACTGCCTGCCTGTCCACTCCACACAGCTTTATGCTATTACAAACCCTTTGCTTTTCCAAGTGGTTCTCCTGGGCAGGACTTATCAATGACTCCAGACAGCTCTTTCCCTGTGTAGCCCACTCTGGTCAATAGGAAATACTCAGACATCCTTGGTCTTGATGATCCCAAGACAGCAGCACATGCCTGACTCCATCACTGGTTAGTGAACCAAACCTGCCTCTCACCCTCTGCATTTCCTGGGACATGTTGGACTCTGTTCCAAATGTGCCCCAACCTCAATAAATACATATCACACTCTCAGAGCAACCCCATTGAAGCTCCTCTCCCTAGCCTTGGACAGGGCAGGTTTGGAGACAGGGCCTGACATGAATCCTCCCTCTCTCACTACACTCAGACCCCTTCTTCTTGTCATTTTTCAATTATTGTAGTATGCATTACATAAAATTTATCATTTTTTTCATTTTTCAATTATTGTAGTATATATAACACAAAATTTACCATTTTAGGTGTACAGTTCAATTGTGTTAGTACAGTCACATCATTGTACAATCCTCATCACCACTCATCTCCAGAACTTTTTCATCTTCCCAAACTGAAACTCTGTCCCCATTAAACAATAACTCCCCACTGCCCTACTCCTCAACCCCTGGCAACCACTGTTCTATTTTCTGTTTCCATGAATTTGACTACGCTAGGTACCTTTTATAAGTGATATCATATAGTATTTGTCCTTTTGTGTCTGGCTTATTTCACTTAGCATAATGTCTTCATGGTTCATCTGTGTTGTAGCATGTGTCAGAATTTCCTTCCTCTTTAAGGCTGAATAATATTCCAATGTATGTATAGTCCACATTTTGTTTATCCATTTATCTATTGGTGAACACTTGAGTTGCTTCCACCTCTTGGCTATTGTGAATAATGCTACTGTGAACACGGGTGTACAAATATCTCTTCTGATTCTCCTTTTATATCCTTGATCTTTTCTAAATTTTGCCCATGTGGGTTTCAGTCTCACATTCATTTTGGTATTTGATGTCCATTACATTAGAGCTCAGTCAAAACTCAGGAAGAAACCCATTTTAACATTCTGTTAGAGTAAGACGCAAAGGTGACATTAGGCTCTATCCAAAGTCCTGTAACTTTAGTCATTATTCTAGATGGTCTAGTCTCTCAGGGGAAAGAAAGGAGCCTGAATGAAGGTGCCTCCGGAGGCTCTGACTCCATTTTCTAGTGGAAGTTTTCAATACAGATTGGTCCCACTCGGCTCCTCAAAAATGTTAACATAGAGTTTACAGGTGACCCAGCAATTCCCCTCCTAGATATACACCTGGGATAAATGAAAACATATGTCCACACAAAAACTTGTAGACAAATGTTCACAGCAACATTATTCAGAATAGCTGAAAAGTAGAAAAAACTCAAATGTCCACCAACTGATGGATAGACTAGCTGTGGTATATTCAGTCAATGAACTACTAGGAAGCAACAAAAACAATGAAGTATTGACACAAGCTATGATATAAATGAAACTCAAAAACATTATATTAAGTGAAAGAAGGCAAACACCAAAGCCCACATATTGTATGATTTCATTTACATGAAATGTCCAGAAAAAGCAAATCCATGGAGACAGAAAGTGGATCAACGGTTGCCTAGGGCTGGTTGGTGGGAATGGGGAGTGACTGCAAATGGACACAAGGCATCTTTCTGGGATGATGAAAATGTTCTAAAGTTAGATTGTGGTGATGACTGCACAACTCTGTGATTTTACCAAAAATCATTTACTTAAAATGGGTGAATTTTATGGTATATCAATTATATCTCAAGAAAGCTGTTTTTTAAAAATATAATTCAAATATTTAAAAAATATAGTTCATGACATAATCAAAACAAAATCTTAATTATTGCATAGAACTAAAGACTGGAACTTGGCATACTGGGGCAAAACGTTCATGGTGGCTCTCTCTGGCAGTTAGACCATAGGATTCTTTTCTTTGGGCTTATATGTATTTAAAAAACTTTCTTCATTGAACATATGACTTTCCTAACAACAGAAGGTATGTGTGTGTGTATGTGTGTGTTTTAAATAAAAAGCATGGATAAATCGATTAATTAATTGACAGCCGTGGGGGAGCCTTTCAAAATAAGACAGAAAATCCACAAGCCTAAAGGCAACTCTGCCAAATTTGCCATGCAAAATTTTTTTGTCGCAAAAAACAAACCAAAAGAAAATAAAACCAATAACTAAACACAAAGTTAAAACACAGAGGACAAATTGGGGAAAACATTTGCAAAATACAATGATAGACAAAAGGCTAATTTCCTTTATTTACAAAGCTCAGCCAAGGGAATAAGCAATTCACAGAAAAAGAAATATTGGCTGCCATTTTACATATAAAGAGAGATTCAATCTCATTCATATTGTGGTGAGGGTCTAAATTTGTGTTACTTTTTTAAAGGGCAATTTAACCAAAATTACCAATACCTTTTTAAAGAGTAGTTCTGCACTGCACGGCTCAGCACTTCCTACTCCTAGGAATGTTATTTTTGTTCCCAAAGTGTAACAGGTCCATGCTTGGTGGCGTTAAATTAAATCATTTCATGAAAATGCTTTGGCGGCACTTTTGTAAACAGGTTGCTTCTAGATCATCAAGAACCAAGCCTACACTCATCTAACTGTGAATACTACATAGATTTGTAGATTAATCACGTTCTAGATTTGTGAGTTGAGTTTCAAAGCACTTGAACAAAAATTACAGCATTTAAGAATTTTTTTTATACATCTTAGCTGTAAAAACATGAAAGCATTGGTTGGTTTTAAAATCTGGTGATGAAAAAAATTATGTGTATGTGTTATGACTAATAAAGTATTCATTTGATTTTTCAAATCTATAGGAATTTACCCTACTGATTATTCCAGCAAAAATATTCCCAGATATAAGTGCATGTTCAATGTTGGAATAGTGAAATACTAGAAACCTAAATGTCCATGAGTAAAGAATAAGTAAATAAATTATGGTACCTTACAAATGGGGTCCTCTGCACCCTTAAAAAGTATTACATCTAGTTGTGCCAATGTGGAAATATCTCTAAGAAATATTAACTGAAAAAAGAAAACAGCAGAATGAATAGTAAAAATCCATGTTGTATACACGTTAAAAGAAGTATACAAATATGTACATATTTGGGGGTACGTAATAATGATTATCTTTGGAAAGAGGGATGCCAGGAAGGAAGGCTATTCACTTTTCATTTTGAACCTTTCTATGCTGTTTTGCAGCTTTTAAGATTGTCTGTAATTTTTTTTTTTTAACATCCAGAGAGGTGTTAGCTAGGCGGTGGGATTATGAACCATTTTTGTTTTCTGATTTTTCACTTGTCCATATTTAAAAATAAACTTAATGGATTTGCTACTTAAACAGGTTCTTATTTTCTGCTTGACCTCCCGTCTCAGAGATGCCAGATGTAGTCAAAGAGGATAGCAGATGCAGCCAGGGGTGCTGCCGCGGCACGTACATCTGGGCCGGCCAGCGCAGCTGTCCCGGGCTCAGGCTGGAGCCCCGCCCGGCCGCGCCCCGCGCTCTCGCTCGGCCGCTCTCCGGCTCAGCCAGGGATCCTCGTGCTCACAGCCCCAGGCGATCGCAGGGAGGAGGCCGCACTCACTGCGAACGCACGTGGAAGGGAAGTCTAAGCGCTTAAAGAAGCAGCGTTTTGGAGGAGAGCCCTGGGGAGAACCCCCAAGATAAGTAACAGTCCGGGTGTGGAGACAGTGGGACCTTTTTACTTTTCTATCCATTCCAGAGTTTCTACAATGAGCATGTGTTATTTTTATCATAAAAATCTGGTTAAAAAGATAAATCGTCAATATCGGTGTAACTTTCTTAAGGCATGATGACTACTAGATTCTACAGAGAATTTCAGTTTGGCTTTGCTCCTACAGTGCAACCGACATGCTCTACAAGAACAGAACAACAGAAGACAAGAGGGGAAACTTGGCTTCAACTTTATGGGGAGGGAGGGTGGGGTGGAGGGGAATAAAGGGGCGGGGCAGCGAAGGGAAGGCAAAGGAAGAACAGCAGGTATGGACTTGCTTCGGGGTCTACTAACTATATATTCTCCCAGCTTCTCTTTCATCAACCTTTATAGAATTTGCCTTGTGTCTACTATATTCAGCTCCATCCGGCCGACTGTACAATTTTCTCACGCTGAATCAATATGTATAGATTTACAAAGGAAGCAAGGATAAATGGCGGCAGTAACACTAGCTCTCATGCCAGGCACTAGATGGCAGAAGCTCCCAGGAAATCTTCACGTCAGCCTCTCCCTTCCAAAATGCCTAAGGAAGGAAACACATCCAATTGTGGCCACTATGGCTTGTGTCTAAAACCTTATCACTGAGTTACTCTTCTTTCAAAGTTCTGCCTCACGATAGAAAAAAAACTTTGTTAAATTCAGTGTGGGCCTCATTAGGCTGATATTGCACAGGTTCTCTCATATGGACTTGATGACCTCCCCCTCCCCAACTATTACGAAGTGGGGCTTGCCTCTTGACTCTGGTTATCCTTTGGCTGTGCCCTCCTGAGCAGTATTTTTCTCCTCAGGATGAATGCTGTCCATTTTAGCGCTGAGAACCAGAGTTTATTCAGGTGGAGGGTGTATTCAAAGGAGGGGGAACTGGGGCACAAAGAGAGGAAACTGGTCCCCATTCTTTAGCCCGCTCCCCGCTCTGGCCTCCTTTTAACACAAAGGCAGGCGTTGCTGGCAGATGTTGGAGGGGACGTACGGAGGTCTTCGACTTCCTGGTTTGAGGTTGAACTCCATGTCGCCTTTATCGCTATTCCTCAAACGACCCCCTGTGCTCGTCTTTTGACCCGATCCTTGCTCTCCTTGCTGTGAGTCCCTCTCTGCAGTGTCCCCAGTTCTGGCTGTGTGCCTCCTCAGTCATCTTCTGGACTCTCTCCTAGGGGCTAGCATGTGCCCACAATGTCTGTCCTCTCAGTATCTTTCAAAAGTTCAGCTGTCACCTTCTCAGTAACCTCCTTTAAAAAGAGGTTTGGCTTCAGGCATACCTTTGGGATGTAATAAACAATCGGGCTTTTTGTGACTGCCACCACCAAATCTCTATATCACATGGCTCCAGGAAATCCTGTGCTTTCCCACCATTTGTTATTAAGCAGTAAAGCCTAAGTTCTTGTTGGGGGATTCAAAACAACACTAGCAAGGCTCTCACTTTTCAAAAAGACTAGCGCACACTTAGAACAACCAGAGAATAATTCAGAACAACAGTTCAGGACAATAATTCTTAAAGTTATTTTTGAAATAAAATAAATTGTAATGAAACAACCACACTTGAAAAGAAGGATATTGTGGTATATCTTAGGTAAAAAGTGCACAGAAATGTAGACCATTAAATGACTGGGTCTTCAGTTAGTGGAGATCCAAAGATACCACGGACACTTGGATGACATGCTAGAATATGGTCATCGTTGAGAACAATGGTTGGGCCTCCATGTTAACAAACAGGTATTCGAGTTTCCGTGAGACCAGAGATCTCATGGATCAGTGGTGGACAAGCTGCTGTTGTGGCTCTGACCAGAACAGTCTCTCTGTTGAGCTCAGTGACTGAATGAGACCTCCTGCAGTGGAAGAGAACGACTGGAAGTTTTCTCTGGGAGTGAGCACGAAGAGCCAGGGAGAGATTCCTTCATGGGATTTTTGAGAATGCTTTGTGTAGTGAGGGTGGTAGGGTCAGTCCGCTTTCATTCTGGTGCTCAAAATCACCGGCTTCCCATTGCCTAAAAGAACATTTCCAGAGTCCCCCAGAATGACTGTATTACATTCCGTGAAAAGAGGTCCCACAGTTAAACCAGCAATTCTCAAACTTCAGTGTATGTATCAATCACCTTGGGATCTTGTTAAATGAAGATTCTGATTCTGGGGTGGAGTCTGAGATTCTGCATTTCTGTCACGCTCCTGGGTGGTGCTGATGCTGGTGGTCTGTGGACCACACCCTGAGTTAGCAAAGGGTCAAAACTTGTTAAATAGGTATGTTTTAAAAAGACTTTTAATGGCTTTAATGTGCTCCTGTGTGCTGTAAATCTCCAAGGGGAGTGAACAGAATCTAACGTTTCCTAAATGTATTTGCTCTTGGAATCCTTTTTTCATGGAGCATCTCTGAGGAACACAGTTTTGGGAAACGCTAGTCTAAATGATAAAAGTCTACTCTGGCATTCCCGGTGTGTGTACTGCTTTCCTACCTGCTCTGTTCTCCACTCCTACAGACTCCTAGTTCCTAACTAAAGGCTTTGAAAGTCATAAATCCATAATCTATCTCCAGTCTTCCCCACATCACTCACTCCCTATCCACGTTTCCCCTTCCTTCCTGCCTCCTGGTATGTTCGCATCCTCCCCACTACCCCTAGGTGGGTAAGAATCCTCTGGAGAACTTGTTATAAACAGATTCCTTGGTCCCAACTCCAAAGATTCTGATTTAGTAAATTTGCAGTGGAGCCTGAGAATCTGCATTTATAACAAGCTCGCAGGTGTCATTGACGCTGCTGGGCCAAGGACCACATTTTGAGGAGGACTGCCTCAGAGATACAGTCTCCCTCTCCAAAGAGGCCTCCTTCCCACTCGCTTTGGAACTTTCCAGTACTTACTAGGCATTTGGATCACTTTTTCTTGAATGTGCTTTACTTCCCCTTGAATCGGTAAACATCTTGAGAACAAGGAAAATATTCTTTTTTTCTACTTGTCTAGTTCAGTATTTTGACTGAATGAATAGCAAATGAAGGTTGGCCTTCTAGGAGATAGGCACTCACGTGCTGAGACCGTCGGCGGTGGCTGCAGGGCTGTGCAAGCCTACGATCCCCACTCCAGCCTAGTGCTGCCCTTCCTCTCTCCAAGCGGAGCCTCGCTTGGCTGATTGGCTGGACTTAGGGATCTGTTCCTGGCCTTCACAGTGATGTAAGCTCCCTGGAAAAAGGCAATGGCCTGGTGCATCATCAGATTTGTTTCTTGCTTCTGACAGCTGTACTTGTGTTCTGGGCATAGACCCTTAAACAGATACGTTGGCCCTTTGCCATATGTCCTGGACACGGGTGCTTGGTCTTAGTCCCCCAGAAATCCTACAAGATTTCTGTCCTCTGAACACCAGCATTAGGTTTTGGAACGCTCCTGCAATCCTAATTCACTTATTTTGTGGCATCCTTCTGATTCTCTGGCATCATGCTGCCTGTTCAGTCACTCAGTCTTCCCTGGCTTTCTGACAGCCACCCCACCCCCCACCCACCCCGTCCATTCCTCACTCCTGCTGACTCCGTGAAGTAGACTATCACAGTCCTGGGCTCTCAGCCTGACTTTCAAATCCCATTCACTTTGTCCTGACTCCAACAATGGTACACAGACTTAACTGCATGCAGACAGGTACATAGAAAAAGTCTCTATTTGCCTCCATTTTAATAGAATCCTACCTTTTGCCATTTGGAGGTATGGTCTAACCTGGGGCCAGAGACAGCCATAGTGAAAAACACACAAGGCCCCTGACAAACATTTATCCATCCTCTGTGCTTAGCACTATAGGTTATATAAAGATGAATCAGACCTCAAAGATCTTACAATCTAGGAGAGGCAAGACAGAGAACCATACAGAATGTGATACCTTCCAAGGACAAATGCAAATAAAGTGATGAGAAAATTCAGAAGAAGGAATTTTATGGGTTGAATTGTGTTCCCCAGCCCCACCAGCAAAATTCATAAGTTGGAGCTCTAACCCCTAGTGCCTCCGAATGTGGCCTTATTTGGAAATAGGGTCTCTGCAGATGTCATTAGTTAAGATGAGGTCACACTGGAGTAGGGTGGGCTCTAATCCAACAGGACTGGTGTCCTTATAGAAATGGTGAATTTGGAGGCAGACATGCATGCAAGGAGAAGGCCTTGTGCAGATGAAGGCAGAGACAGCGGGTGATGCTTCCACATGCTAAGGAATACCAAAGATCGCCAGTGAACCATCAGAAGCCAGGGGAGGGTGGAGAACAGATTTTCCCTTGCAGCCCTCAGAAAGAACCAACCCTGCCGACACCTGAATCTTCAGCTCCTAGCCTCCAGAACCATGAGACAATAAACTTCACTTGTTTAAGCCTCCCAGTTGTGGTACTTTATGGCATCCCCAGGAAGCAAGGAGGCTTCTTGTTGGAGGCTATTAAGGAAGATTTCATGGCAAGTGGAGAAGGTGGAATTCAAGCTCAGCCTTAAAGAAAAGGCACTGGAAAAGGAAAGAGCGTTAGGAAAAAGAGAAGGCAGAAAAGCACTAGAGTACTTGGGAAATTGAGATCAGCTGAGAACCCTTACAGGGTGCAGGGAGCAGGCAGAGATAGTATTAGAGAGGCGGGGTGGGAGTCATTTGTCAGAGATGAGTATGCCAGGCTTGAGAAAGTATATTTTGAATTGTGAAGTTATTTCTGTAATTCTACATATAAGGCACCCCGCTATGCATGTCTTGTATATACAATCTCATTTCTTATATATAGTATAACATAACTGCTGAACTCAGCTTTAAACATTTTACTACTGAATTTTGAACTTGAACATTCACAATTTTACAGCCACTGAATGGAATTTGTGATCTTAGAATTAAAATTTAGGCCTTAAATTTTTAAAATGAGATGGTTTCAGAATAGTTTCCCTACTCACTATCGGTGAAATTAATAACTTTTAATTCTGTTTTAAGGGCTAACACTAGGAAAAACAACAGGAGCAATTCTGCGATGGATGTCAAAAGGCTTAGTTTAAGGAAAGAGATCATTTCAATCTAGCTTTTTAAAAGTGGCGAAGTCACTTGCCACCACCACTGGCCCATGCCTCAGTTTCATGTATAAAAATAGAACAGGGGCTGGCCCCATAGCCGAGTGGTTAGGTCCACACACTCCACTTCGGCAGCCTAGGGTTCGGATCCTGGGCACGGACATGGCATCGCTCATTAGGCCATGTTGAGGTGGCGTCCCACATGCCACGAGTAGCAGGACCCACTACTAAAATATACAACTATGTACTGGGGGGATTTGGGGAGAAAAAAGCAGGGGGAAAAAAGAAATAGAACAACTTCCCCATTTTTTTATCTTTCAAAACTGTGCTGAGGGTACAGGAGATAAGATAAAAAGATGCTTATGCAGGGAAAAATATATGTTTTACTCAATTTCTTCACAGTCGAATGAAAAGGGTAGACTATATGATCTCTAATATCCCTTCCAGTATTAAATCCTAATCAAAGAAATTAAAATAATTAACTGAAACACAGACACAGGCTTAGAGCAAGGGAAATTGTATGTGTGAGTGGGGGTGGAGGGGTGTCCATGTATATACACATACATATCCATATCTTATTTGCACCATTAGATGGCAGCAGGAAGCTAATTCATAACAAAGTTGGCTTCAGCCAAGTCTCTCCCTTTGTCAGACAGGTTTCCCCTGGCTTTTTCTAACTCAGAGACTCAACAGGATTCTCAATCCATCTCCCTCTCTCACTCTTTCTCTCCCCCTAACATAAAGCAACCACCTTTTTAATTATTAAAAATTTCAAATGTTCACAAATGAGAATAGTACAATGGGCTCCCATTAAAGCCATCACACAAATTCAACAAGTTTTGCCATACTTGCTTCAACTATCCATTCTCCTTTTTCTTCCATCCCTCCCTCTCCATCGAATTTTGAAGCAAATCTCAGACTTCATGTTGTTTCGCCCTATCTACTTGGATATGCATATCTAAAAAATATGTGCATAATCCTAATGCCATTATGAAACTTAGCAAAGTTAATGACAATTTCTTGGAATCTTATCATGTCTCTTGTCAATGTTTTTTAGCAAGAATAATTGCAATATTTTATATAATTTACAACTTAACAAAAATAACATTTGAATAATAGACCAACTCCAATTTGGAGATTTCTGATATAGCATACAGTTATATAAATGGCTTTAGAAAAGTACAGATAGACTGTAATTGGAAGTTCGATGACCTGAGGAATATTTTCCCAGAAATTTTAGTTCATCTCATGACTGTTCTATGCTTCGGTTCTTGTAAACCCAGAACAATGCTGTTACCTGTCAGTACTCCAATGAAGATTAAAGAAATAACATCTGTTTATCTCATTAAGTTCATTGAGACAGGATGGAGCTGGGTGCTGGTAAATGGAGCAGATAAATGTGAGGCATATACACCTTTTTTTCATGTTGAAAAGTAATCACAGAGAACCCTTTCTCCTTCAGTGCACGTACTGATACTTTAGAGCACGTGTGACACATGGAATTCCTATTAGCTATGATCGGGTGGAGTTAGGTAGGAAAGTCATGCCAGAGACTACCTCTTAGCAACCTTAGGAGAAAACTATAAGTGTGATGCCTACAGCCCTAAGAAGAGATACATATAAATATATGTCCATGTCATTTAGATCTTAGACATCTGGGGAACAAGAATTTACAAAAGGGAGTCTGGTTAATAATCATTCCAGAAGAAAACAACTCAATTTGTCAGTAAATAACAAAAACATCTATATTACCCTGCTATTCTACTTTCAGCAATCTGTCCAAAGAGATAAATATAGATGCAGGCAAAGATGAGGTTATAAGGACATTTGTGTCGGTATTGTTTATAATCACAAACATTTTAAAAATAATGCTTAAATATTCAACAACAGAATCAGTTGAGAAAATTGCATCATAGCACCATGATGGAATACTTTGTAGCCATTAAAAAGCACCTGCTAAGAATACATTGATTAATGTATAAAGGTTTTGACATTATCTTTAATGAAAAAAATCATGTTATAAAACAGTACAAAGAGCTGGGGCTGGCCCAGTGGCATAGTGGTTAAGTTTGTGTACTCCGTTTGGCAGCCTGGGGTTTGCAGGTTCAGATGCTGGGCACAGACCAATACACTGCTCATCAAGCCATGCTGCAGTGGCACCCACAAAATAGAGGGAGATTGGCACAGATTTTAGCTCAGGGCCAATCTTCCTCACAAGAAAAAAAAACTGTACAAAGAATGTAATTCCTCTTTAACTATAATTATATATGTGTATATACACTTGCACACACACATAACACTCATGTACACAGAAACCAAATTAGACAGAGTTAACATAATGCTAATAGTAATCATCTCTTCAAGTAAAATATAAAATTTTTTTGCCTGTAGATTTTTCTACAATGTATATATAAAACTTATGTAAAGAATATTTTCTCTTTCAAAAATTTGACTATCAGATTTGGCAACATGGAAGACTTACCTAAAGTAGAATGCTACATACTATAAACCCAGGAAAATAACACATAAAAGGAAAATAGGAAATAAAAAAAGCAAGCCCCTCAGAAACATAAGGGATCTGAAATGCAGACTGGAATCCACATCAACTGAGAATGCTCACAGTTGAAGGCAGTAGAGCTAGGACCCAGCAGCAGGTACTAAACACCAGAAGCTTAGATTTCAAGGCCACACAAGGACAGGAGATGAAACTTTAGGTTAAGTGGTAAACTCAAAATTAAAAAATATAATATACCTGAATAATAAAATGAACCCCATTCATGCAGCAAGATTAACTCCTGAAGAACATAAGTAACAGCAGTCTGAAAGAGATTATGAAATAAGTGTGTTTAAAATTATTAGGGCGACTTTTTTAAAGAATATAAACTATGAAGAAGGAATAAGACTATGAAAAAAGAACAGGAAGATTTGAAAAATACATAAAACTTACAGAACTTTAAAAGTTATCAAAACAATAAACACAATAGATAGACTCTTTCCCCCTAAAAAGTTTAATAGATGGATTAAATAGCAAATTAAGCTCCAATTAAGAGATTGTTAGAGGGCCTGGCCCCCTGGCCAAGTGGTTAAGTTCACACACTCCGCTTCAGTGGCCCAGGGTTTTGCTGGTTCGGATCCTGGGTGTGGACACGGCACCGCTCACCAGGCCATGCTGAGGCGGCATCCCACATGCCACAACTAGAAGGACCCACAACTAAAAAACAAATGTACAACTATGTACTGGGGGAATTTGGGGAGAAAAAGCAGAAAAAAAAAAGGAAGATTGGCAACAGTTGTTAGCTCAGGTGCCAATCTTTAAAAAAAAAAAAGAGAGAGATTGTTAGAGATCTGCAAGATAGCATTGAGAAAATTAACCCAAAAAAGAGTCCAAAAAGATAAAGAAAAATGTGAAAAAGATGCTAAGAGATATGATGGATAAAATGAAAAGGTCCAAAGATACACACAGAAAGGGGAAGGGGGAAATGTAGATGATGGAGTGAAAGCAATATTTTAAGAGAATATGCTTAGTGGTTTCCTGAATGGATGAAAGGTATGAATCCACATATCCAATGAATCCCAATGAGTCCCAAGCAGTATAAATAAAACAAATACATTTTTAAACCCATTATAATAACACTGCAAGACATCAAGAAAAAAAATCTTAAAAATAGCTAGGGGGAAAAAAAAAAGACAATTTCTACAAAGGAAAAACACAAATAGCACATTAGAGACCAGAAGACAATGGAATATTATTTTCAAAGTGCTTCAGGAAAATTACTATCAAATTAAAATTCCCTCCCAAGGTAAACTGTTATTCAAGAGTAAGAACAAAATCAAGGCATTTTAAGATAAAGAGACTGAAACAGTTTGGCATCTACAGAACTTAGTAAGAAACAAATCGATCCTGGAAGAAAGAAATGAGAGCAAGAAGCAAAGGTACACGAAGAATCTGGTGACCTGTGTGTAAATCTAAACGAGCACTGACTATAACTATAACAACAAAAACATACAGGGGACGGCAATGGTGGGAGCGAACAAAGTGTAACTAAAAGACTGGACAACAGTAACAAAACATAAGATGAGGGATTATTAGAGTGAAGCGTTCTAGGGTCTTATATAATTCAGAGTGAGGGTAGAAGCACTAATCACCTTAGACTTTAAGTCAAGGACGTGTGTTAAATGTAAGAGTTACCAACAGAATAATACAGAATTTCTAAACCAGTAGAAGGAAAGGAGAAAGAAAGAAAACTCCATTAACCCAGTCGAAGACAGGAAAGAAGCAATAAGAAAAACAACTACACAAGAAGACTTGGTAAATAGAAAATATAAAGTAAGAAGAGGAAAAAATCCAAATCTAATAGCAAACACAATAAGGTGGTATGGCTAAATTAATGCCAAACAAATAAGACTCACAGTCACAAACCATCCCTCAAACTATTATAAATAAGAATGGAAAAGTTTCCTATCCCACTGATTAATTCTAGTATAACCCTGATGATAAAACCAGAGAAGGACAACGTAAGAAAGAAAAATTATAAGCCACTCTCATTTGGAAACATGGATGCAAAAATCCTAAATAAGATATTAGTAAAATCAAACCAGAAGTGTATATTTTTAAAAAGAAAGAAAGGAAAACATCCTTGCATTATTCCAGGAATACAAGAATGGTTTAACATTAGAAAATCTATTAATGTAATTCACCATATAAAGAGATTAAAGTACAGAAATCATATGATCCTCTTAACAGATACAAGAAAAAGATTTGATAGAATTAACATAATCGTGATTTTAAAAAGAAAAAGTCTTAGCAAACTAAGAATAGAAGGGAACTTTAAAGAGTGTATCAAAAACCTACAGCAACATGATAGTAAATGTAAAAGTTTAGAAGTGTTCCACTTAATCACAGAAATAAGATCTTTACACCTTTGCTTCTATCATGGAGGTTCTATCCAGCACAAGACAAGAAAAATAAAAGATATGTGGCACTGCTGGTGGGAATGCAAACTGGTGTAGCCACTATGGAAAACAGTATGGAGATTTCTCAAAAAATTAAAAATAGAAATACCATATGACCCAGCCATCCCACTACTGGGTATCTATCCAATGAACTTGAAATCAGCAATTCCAAAAGTCCCATGCACCCCTATGTTCATTGCAACATTATTTACAATAACCAAGATGGGGAAGCAACCTAAGTGCCCATCAACTGTCGAATGGATAAAGAAGATATGGTATATATATATATATATATATATACATACATACATACACAATGGAATACTACTCAGCCATAAAAAAGGATAAAATTGTCCCATTCACAACACCTTGAGGGTATTATGTTAAGTGAAATAAGCCAGAGAGAGAAAGACAATCTCTGTATGACTCCATTCATTTGTGGAACTTAAACATGTAGACAAAGAGAACAGATTAGTGGTTATCAGGGGAAGGGGGGGTGAGGGGTGGGCACAAAGGGTGAAGTGCTGCACCTACAACACGACTGACAAACAATAATGTACAACTGAAACTTCACAAGGTTGTAAACTATCATCATCTCAATAAAAAGTTAAAAAAAATAAAAGATATGTGGAAGAAAGAAATGCGTAGGTCCTAAATTCATCGCTTTACCCCTGGATAGCAAAGCTTATTTGAATCAGAGGCTGCCAGCAATAGTTAGCAATTGTTAACAAGGAACTCAGGGAAGGGGCAGAGGAGGGCAGGGAAGTCTGTTGACAAAAGTGCTCTCAAAAGACAAGCCCTGAATTAGCCCTGACATCTTGATAGGTAGGTAAAGAAAAGGTTAATACAAACTTACAGGCCTGTGATCATGAAATTTAAGTTCAATCTATGCTTACTGTACCTTGACATCATAAAGTCATCATGAGTTTCCCTGTAATAGTAATATTTATTTTAATTGTTCCAGGGCCTGTTGATGTGTAACTCTGCTCCCAGAACATGCTAGCTATAGGAAAGGTACAATGTTTGCTGTAGAAAATGGATCACTTAATGCTGTGACCTGTATTTGTCACGGGAGGCTGGTTTTTCCTTGCCAACTTTGGTGATAATTAATTCACTATGATTCAACATAGCTCATGCTGACTAACTCAACCTGTACAAAAGGAACAGAACTAAAGATGTTTTCCTCCTTATGAAAAGGTATATTTTGAGCAAAAATAAAGTGACTAGCAGATTAACTTTAAAACACAATGCAGAATTCTATCAAATACTGAAAGAGGAAATAATACAAGAACATCAAGACAATTTTGAAGAAAAACAAGGTGGGAGTTGTCCTCTCATTTATCTAAACTCATTATAAAGTTTTAGTAATTAACAAGTGTTACTGGTACAGGGGTAAACAAAAAGACCAACGTGATAGGAAAGAGGGAGCCTAGAAAAAAATCCATGTTTCTTATGAGAACTTAAGATAATAGAGATGGCATTGCAAATTGATGAAGAAAGGGTAACATATTCAATCCACATGAAAAAATAAGCTAACTTTCTTCTCCATACCACACACCATACACTGGAGTACAAAAAATATATATATTCCAGATTGATTCTAAACCTAAATGGAAAAAGCAAAACTTTGAAATTTCTAAAAACTTTAGACAAAAATAAAGGATAATATATTTATGACCTCAGGGTATAGATGAAGTTCTTAAGACGATAAAAGTACAAATCCTACAAGACTGGTAAATTTGATGGCATCAAAATACAACATTTCTGTATGAGAAAAGACAACATATTCCCAAACAGAGACCAAGAGAAGGTATTTATAAAGAACTTCAAAAAAAGGGAGAGGCCATGAGGGGTTTGGGAGAAGATAATCTAATAGAAAAATGTCAAAAATATATGAACAAGTAATTTACAAAAGAACAAATCTGAATGGCAAAGACTTTTAATTGTAGAGATTCACTGCTATATTAAACACATTAAACTGTCACTATTCACTAGTTTTCGGCTTACAAAAAATGAAATTCATATAGGTAAATCTAGTAGCAGTAAGGGATACAAAAATTAAAAGAGAGACCATTTAAAACACATCAGAGGGGGCCAGCCCCATGGCCGAGTGGTTAAGTTTGTGCAATCCGTTTCTGTGGCCCAGAGTTTGCCTGTTCGGATCCTGAGCCCAGACCTAGCACCGCTCATCAAGCCATGCTGAGGCTGCATCCCACACAGCACAAGCAGAAGGACCTACAACTAGAATATACAACTATGTACTGAGGGGCTGTGGGGAGAAGAAGAAGAAAAAAAAGATTGGTAACAGATGTTAGCTCAGGTGCCAATCTTTAAGAAAAAAACCCACCAGACTGGTCATCAGGATTGGCAAAATTATGTGGAGACATAAACTCTTCTATGGTTGCAAAAGGAAGCATAGATTGGCAACAAACACGTAATATCTAATAATACTGAACATACATACACTCTAAGACCAAGCAATTTCACTCCTCCAGAATCTACCTAGATAAATTCTTACACATGCTCACAAGGAGGTAAGCTAAGATTATTATATCAGTCAGCATTTTACAGAAAAACAAAACCAATAGGTTGTGTGTGTGTGTATAAAGAGATTTATTATAAGGAATTGGCTCATGTGATTATGGAGGCTGAGAAATCCCAAAATATGTAGTCAGTAAGCTCGAGACCCAGGAGAGCGAGGTGTAGTGCCAGTCCGCACCGGGAGGCCTGAGAACTAGGAGAGCCGATGGCGTAAGCTCCAGTTCAAAAGCCAGCAGGCTTGAGAATGAAGAAAAGCTGATATTTCAGTCTGGGTCTGAAGGGCAAAAAAAAAACAAAGTCTCAAAGAGTCAGGCAAGAGGAATTCTCTCCTCTCAGACTTTTTGTTCTACTCAGGCCCTCAGTTGACTGGATGAGGCCCACCCACACTAGGGAGGGCAATCTGCTCTACTCAGTTTACCAAATCAAACATTCATCTCACCCAAAAACACCCTCAGTGACCTACCCAGATAATGTTTGATCGAAGGTCTGGGCGTTCATGGCCCAGTCAAGTTGACAAGAAAAATTAACCATCACACGGGGCCTGCCGGGTGGTGCTGTGGTTAAGTGCGCATGTTCCACTTCGGCGGCCCGGGGTTCGCCAGTTCGAATCCCGGGTGCAGACATGGCACCGCTTGGCAAGCTATGCTGTGGTAAGCAATCCTACGTATAAAGTAGAGGAAGATGGGCATGGATGTTAGCTCAGGGCCAGTCTTCCTTAGCAAAAGAGGAGGATTGCAGGCAGAAGTTAGCTCAGGGCTGATCTTCCTCCAAAAAAAAAAAAAGAAAATTAAACATCACAGATATTCACTACAGTATTATTTGTAATATCAAAAACTTGAAAATAATCAAATTGTTTATTCATTCTACAAATACTAAGTACCCAATATGGGCCATGTATTGTTCAATATGTTTGGGATACACCAGTGAATAAAACAAACATTCCTCTCGTTGGGGAGCTTACCTATTAATTAGGGGAAACAAATAAGCAGCACAATAAATGTTATGTATTACTTATGTAATAAGGGGATGCTACTTTCCACAACGTCAAGGATACCATTCATATTATATTCTGTTTAAGGCCGCAGTATTGTGTTGGAAGTAAGTGGCAAATGACAATTTAAAATAGGTCAAGGTAGGCCTCATTAGGAATGTGGCATATTAGCATAAACTTAAAAGTGATGAGGGAACTAGTGCGCAGCTATCTGGCGAAAAAGAGCAAGCTAGGCAGAAGAAACAGGTCTTGTACAGACCCAAAAGCTGGAGGCCAGTGAGCCTGGAGGGAGGTGAGTCAAAGGGAGCACATTACACTATCATGAAGGCAGGTGGGCAGATTGGGTAGTGTCTTGTGGACCGTTGCAAGTGCTTGGGCATTTGTTCTGAATGAATTAGTAGCCACTGCAGGGAATTAAGCAGAGAAGCAAAGGGATCTGACTGCATGTTAAACGAATCGCTCTGGTTACTCCGTAGGGAAGCAAGGATGGAGGCCAGAAGCTACTGCAATTATCCAAGTGAGAGATGGTGATGGCTTGGACCAGGATGATAAAAATGTTAGACTTTGGATATATTTTAAATATAGAGCCTACAAAATTTCTGACAGATTGGATATGGAATGTGAGCCAGAGAAGAGTCAAGGATGACTATTATTATGCCTGATCAACTGGAAGGATGAAGTTGCCACCAACTGAGAAGCAGCAGATAACATGTGGAGCAGGTTTGAGGGGAGAAGACAAGTTCTCCACATGTTAACTTTGAACCTGTCTTAGACATTCAAGTAGAGATGTGCAACTGGGAGTTGGACATATGCATCTGGAGTTCAGAAGAGTGGTGTGGGCTGGAACTGTCAGCATATAGGTAGTCTTTAAATCGCTGAGACCACATAAAACACTAAGGGGATTAAACTAGTTAGAGAAGAGGTTCAAGCACTGAGCCTTAGGCACTCCAATGTTAGAAGATTAAGGCAATGAGCGGGAACCAGAAAAGGAGACTGAGGAGCAGCTAGTGAAACAGGAGGAAGACCAATTGTGTGGCAACTGGAAGCAAGTGGAAAAACGTGTATCAAGGAGGAGAGAATGATCACTGTGCCAAGTGCTGTGACAGGTTGAGTAAGATGAGGACAGAGGCTATATAGTGAATGAAACAACAGAGAGGACATCCGGAGAAGAGCAGTTCTGTTGAAATGTAAGGGCCAAAAGTCACAGTGGGTTCAAGAGATAATGGGAGGAGAGGAACTACATTCAAAAAGTATAGATCTCTCTTTCAGGAAGTGGGGATAAAGAGGTTTTTTTGAGATATGCAAAATAAAAGTATGTTTGTATGCTGATGGGAAGCTCTAGTAGAAAAGAAAAAATTAATCATTCAGGATGAAGATGAGAATTGCTGGAGTGGTCCTTGAATGGATGAGAGGAGACCTGGTACAGAAGTGGAAAAGCTGACCTCAGAGAAAGCAGAACTAGCAGGAGGCAGGAGGGCTGAGTATGTGACTGCAAGTGATGGCGAAGAAACATTAGGAGACTGGAAATTCTTATCTGTTTACTTCAATTTTCTTAACCACTGGCTAAGGAGGAGGATAGGGAGGTGATACAAGAATTAAAGGAAGGAGGGGACAATGTGAAATAGTCATCTAAGCGACAGGAAGAATGAATGGACTAAGGAAACGTAGTATGATTGCCAGGCAGTAGACCCACATGAAATTTACAGTCATAAACTCAAAGTGAGAACAGTCAGTGTGGTTGTCTATTTTTCCTCTATTTTCTTCAGTGTCACAGGAGCAAGAATGAAGCAGTTAAAGAGAGAGATTTAATCTGGGTTTTAGTTTTGCCAATGGGTATGATGGAGAGAGGAGCAAGAGTTAAAGTAAGGGAACAAGGGAGCGGTAATAATTAGCAATGAAATTTAAGCTGGGAAATAAAGGAAAAGAGGCTACCAAGGGGTTAATGAGCAGTGGAAAGGTAATTGGATCAATGGATTGAGGGTCCCAGTGAGGTCCAAGAACTGTTGAAGCTAGGATACTAAAAAGGGGTAGACTGATCAAAAGACAGGCGGCAATGGAGAAGGCCCTGTTGCCTAGTGGTTAACTATGGCATGCTCCACTTCAGCAGCCCAGGTTTAGTTCCTGGGTGTGGACCCACACCACTTGTCAGCAGCCATGCTGTGGCAGAAACCCACATATAAAATAGAGAAAGATTTCCATAGATGTTGGCTCTGGGTGAATCTTCTTCAGCAAAACAAAAACAAAAACTTAATATTTTTGTTTAAATATGTTAAAGGTTTTTTAAAACAACCTTAGTTTTGTTTAAATAAAGTTATAATATTATAACCTTAATATTAAAATTTAAAAATCTACTTGCAAAAAGATATGTCCACTATAATACTATTTAAATAAATTTTGAAAGAAACAAAAACTGTTTATAGATAATAGATATATAGCAAAAATATAAAAGTATGTATCAGAAGAATATATATCCCAATCTTATGGTTTGTAGTTGCCTCTGGGGCTGGTGGGGTGAAGTGAAACATTATAACATTTTAATTCTTCAAAAATAGCCTGGAGCAAATGTGGTTTTAAAACATTTAAAGCCAACTACTTGTGGACACTCAGGAAACAAGGCTTCATGTGTATCCTATCAAACTCAGGATCAAAAAGTGATTCTAGCAGCTATTCTCATTGTTTACTTAAAAAAAGCTTTGGGCGTCTCTGGTCTACCTTCCACAAACCTACATCTTTTTGCATCTCAAATCCTCCTCAGAGAAGAAGACTGAAACAAAGTTAATAAAAATAATAATAACACCAAGACTATCCTTGGTTTTGAGCTCCTTACATCACAGAAAGCCCACAAACGTGCCACGTATTTTTTCAGCCTTGCTCACTGATTCACATCCGAAAGGAGGGCACCCAAGAAGCACTACTGTCATTTTGTGTATCTTTTCCTAGAGATATTCGGTGCATTAACAAAAACATATAGACGTATTCTTTTAACTTTTTCACATAGTAGTGGCATGTTTACACTGCTATTTTCAGTTAAAATAACTTGGATCTTTCCATAACAGCACATGTAGAGCTGACTCATTCTCTTTAATGGCTTTTTAGCATTTAATTGTATGGTTGTACCACAATTTATTTAACTTGTCCTCTATGAAAGGACACTCAGGTTTTAACCTTTTTATATTTGAAACAATGCTGTAATGAGTATTTCTTGAACATGTAATTTCACAAATGTATGTATAAACTTGATAGATGTTGCCAAAATACCCCCCATAGAGATTGATATCAGTTTCACGGATCGGTTCAATTTCACGGATCAGTATCAATTTCACGGATCAATATCAACTTCCACTTTTCGAGGCAGCATGAGTGCCCATTTTCTCCACATCAACAGCGTTATCAATCTTGTAATCTTAGCCCATCTGGTAAGCAAAAAGTGATAACTTGCAGTTTTAATTGACATTTCTCTTATTATGAGAGAGAGCGGGCATCTCTTCCCATGCTTAGAACTATTTGTATTTCATATCTGAAAACTGTCTCTATTAGCACTCAGTCAGGAAAACAGAAAGCACTCTAGGTATTACACTCAGGAAAGGATTTAATACAGGTGCTTCCAAAAACCTTGGAAGGGCTGGGTGAAAGGAAGGTCAGGGAAAGCTGCCAGTGAATTCAGGAAATCAAGAAGTCACGGCAATTGCAGGAAACCACGGCTGATGATCTCAGCTGCCTGCAGCACTGAAGCAGGTGATTAAGAGAATGCAGAAGCTCCTGCAAAACCTCACGTATGCCATCCGAACAAGCTTTTACGCCTGCCCTCTGAGGCTCAAAGAACAATGATGGCTTCTGTTCCTCTTTTCTTTTTTCAAATATTACATGTGCCTCTCACTGACACACTGCAAATGAAACCCTCTTAGTGAGAGAATCAAGGAAGTGTGGTTTCCAGGCTTCCAGCCCCTACAATGTAGTGAGAGTTTAAAAGGCAGTTCTAAGAAAGACTATGAACAGGCAATGCCCAGCACTGTCCACTCTGCTTACTTGGCACTCACACACACCCTTTTAGCTAGGTTTAAACTTCCAAACAACATCATGTACAGTGGAGGAAACAGAATTGGAAGAAAGAGGTTCAAATAAGTGAGAAGATAGTATGTTTGAAGAATTATCTTCATGTATCTTGAACTTGCCATTGAACTAAAACGGGTCTAACGTGAGAGAGAACGAGAGTAAACCAGGAGCTAAACTCATCACAAAATGAGGAGGAGGGGCTGGCCCAGTGGCATACTGGTTAAGTTGGTGGACTTTGCTTCAGTGGCCCAGGGTTCACAGGTTTGGATCCCGGGCACAGACCTACACACTGCTCATCAAGCCATGCTGTGGCAGCATCCCACATACAAAACAGAGGAAGACTGGCACAGATATTAATGCAGGTACAATCTTCCTCACCAAAAAAAAAAAAGAAAAGAAAAGAAATGAGGAGTGGTGGAATGGTCTGGGGGTACAGCAGAAGGAAAATGGATAAACTGGTTTATTCCTAAAAGTATAATACTATGTAGCAACTGATGCAACCATCTTTCATGCCATCAAGGGTACTGAGCTTCTTCCTAAAATGGGAAAGATGATCCTACCAGTTACTGTCCATCTCTCATGTTCATTAACTTGCCTTTGCTATCCTGTAACTCAAAACCTACATTAAAAGGTTAACCAACAACAACAAACCCTATATAAAATAAAAAGGAGAAGAAGAAAAAAAGACACAATTGATTAATATATAAAATATACACATTACAAAGCAAGAAAATACGCATCATCACCAAAGTCCTTGTTTCTGCAACTGCTCCCGAGGTGATAGTTGGTATTTATAATTTTCTTCTTCTTCTACTCATTCTCTGTTCCCTTTGCCTTCAGCCAAAACCTCTGTTAACTGAGATTCTTTATCTGGTGGACTGACCCCAATCGTCGTTCCTAAATGGTCAGTGCCTTTAGGGTTCTGCCTGTGTGATGCTGCTATATAGCCTTCTATTCATTTTACCTCCACACACAGAAGTACTAAGAGGTGTTCCAGAGAAACTACTGTGGGTATGCGTGTGCATATGTGCATGCACATGCACGTGTGCATTATATTAAGTAGACAAAGCAGTTTTGGAGGCCTTTACCTGTGTTATAAATATGGAAAAAACTTCTGGGCTTTGAGTCCTGTGTTCTTGCGTTGCCTGGATACTGGTTCTGCCATGTTTCTTAAAGCAACACTTGTGATTTGGCATATGCAATCGCTTATACTATTCAAAAGTCATTTAGATGGGTTACAAATAGGATTTTTTCAGAGAAAGTAGACCAGTAAGAAATAAACACTTTTAACAGCAAAAGCACAAGCAACAAAAGCAAAAATAAACAAGCGGGACTACTCAAACTAAAAACCTTCTGCACAGCAAAAGAAACACCAAACTGAAAAGGCAACCTACTGAATGGGAAAAAATATTTGCAAATGAGATAACTGATAAGAGGTTAATATCCAAAATACATAAAGATCTCGCACAACTCTATAGCAAAAAAATTAACAACTTGATTGAAAATGGGCAGAGGAACTGAATAGTTTTCCAAAGAAGAAATCCAGATGGCCAACAGATACATGAAAAGATGCTCAACCATCACTAACCATCAGGGAAATGCAAATAAAAAACACAATGAGATATCACCCCACAGCTGTTAGAATGACTATAACCAAAAAGACAAGAAATAACAAGCGTTGGTGAGTATATGGAGAAAAGGGTTAGTGTTCTCACTGTTGGTGAGAATGTAAACTGGCGTAGCCACTGTGGAAAACAGTATGGAGGTTCCTCAAAAAAGTAAACATAGAAATTCCACATGATCCAGCAATCCCACTTCTGGGTATATAACCAAAGGAAATGAAAACAGGATATCAAAAAGGTATTTCCACTCTCATGTTTATTGCAGCATTATTCACAGCAGGCAAGATATGGAAACAACCTAAATGTCCATCAATGAATGAATGGATAAAGAAGATGTGGTATATATACAATGGAATATTATTCAGCCATGAGAAAGAAGGAAATCTTGCCATTTGTGACAACATGGAAGGAACTTGAGGGCATTATGCTAAGAGAAATAAGTCAGACAGAGAAAGACAAATACTGTAGATCTCACTTATATGTGGAATCTAAAAAGGACAAACTGAGAGAGACAGAGCAGAGTGGCAGTTGCCAGCGGTTTAGGGGTGGGGGAAACAGCGAGATACTGCTCAGAGTACAAACTCTCAGGGATAAGATTAACAAGTTTGGGGATCTAACATACAGCATGGCTAATAATACTGTATCATATACTTGAACATTGCTAAAAGAGTAGATCTTAAATCTTCTCACCATAAAAAAGAAATGGTTTGTAACTATGTATAGTAACAGATGTTAAAAAAAACAAAAAGAAAGAAATGGTAACTATGTGCCCAGATGGAGGTGGTAGCTAAAACTATGGTGGTGGTAATTTTGCAATTAAAAGTGTATCAAATCAACACGTTGTATTCCTTAGCTTATACAATGCTATGTGTCATTTATATCTCAACGAAGCTGGAAAAAAATACTGAATGATAACAAAGGTTAAAAAAAAAAGAAACACTTTTACCCTAAAATTTGAAGATGGTATGACTTAACATTAACTATGTACATTTATTTTACTCTACGAAGGCAAGAAAGCTTTCTCTTGAGACGCACAAATTATACGTACATAGGGAACAATCACAATAAGTAATAATCACTAAATGAAAATATCAATGTGATGCTACAAAATGAGAACTTTCATTAGAGGACAAGGGAAGCTACAACTGCGAAACATTCATTCAACAGAACTTCATTTATTGTTTAAAAAATGAACAAAAGAAAATCTCACTACGTCATAAATCCTGAGAACTGCTTCATCTAGTTAGGATCCTTAGATTGATAACAGCCTTTGACAGTGCAAAGGACCTTCAGAAATCATCTAGACCACTGATTCTCCGCTTTTTAAGGTCAAAGACCCATTTGAGAATGACATGAAACCATGAACATTTCTCACTAGAGAAACACTCTAACGAAATATCAGAATTTCACTCACACAACTTATATAACAAAATTGAATTCAGCCGCTTTCAAAATATCACCATGAAAGCCACATGCTTAGACAAGGGTACAATGTGAAAGATATTTTTGGATTCCTCTCATACGTTTTCTTAATCCGAGTTTCAGGGACTTAGTTTTAGAGCATCCATAAACGGACTTCCAAGGGTCCATGAATCTCCTTAAATTACATGCAAAATTTTGCCAGGTAGAGTCTCTTCAATAAATTATACTCCTGGGTTCTTCATGCCCTGTAACATTTTCACACAGATTTATATTGTTTAATCATAAAAAACACGAGAAAAGTAGAGTAGATATTATTATTCAAAGTAGAGTAGATATTATTCAGTAGATATGAGAAAACTAAGGTTCAGAAAGATTAAGATTCCAGATAAACCTGCTCAAAGTCACATGTAATAGGAACCAGAAGAAGTAGTGGGCTATTGCAGAAAGGCCAAAATCTAAGTTTCATTAGATGTGGTTTCTAATCCCAAATCTTTGTCTACCATGTCATAGACAACCTTGAGCAAGTTACTTTACCTCTCTAGGTCTTAGTTACATTATTTATAAAGGGGGCGGGGGAAGGAGTGTCCATGACAGGAGATATGACCATTCCTTGCCTATCTCAGAGCTGTTAACAATCAACTGCATTTATATAAATGCACTTTAGGACAAAAGGTAGTGTTATTGTTAACCTGTGGGTTGCAATTCAATGTACAAATGATCTAAAAACTTTTCAACTTTCACTTTAAAAAAAGATTGGGTTGCAAATGTGACAACTATCACACTGAACAAGTTGTTGACCATGAGGTACTTTCTAGACTTCAAGGTGGCTCTAAGTATAATGTGTTCAAGGACACTGATCCTGTCCATAATCCCTCTGGGGATCCCCAGAGCCCAAAATGAGAGTGTGCCCAACAGTGACACTGAAAACCTCACCAACCCTGATGGAAATCAGGGCCTTATCTATTGTGTGGAGAGCCATTCCAAATGAGGAACTGACACGGGCTTATGTGTAAGATGATCTGGAAGACCAACTGATCTCTCGTTTGGTAGCAATGAATATTGCTCTGGGCTGCAACAGTTGCCAAAAACACCTTCATAATTCTGGATGCAAAACAGTGTGCACTCAAAAGAAAGACAGAACCAAAGTGTTTCTTCAAAAATAAACTACAATACTTCCACAAGAATTCAATGGTTATTTTTCTGAATAGACCTTTGGAAAGACTGCCAAAAGACAGAAAAAAAGATACCAGTAGAAACCACAGAATTAACAGCTAAACTGGGGAGGAAAACAATAAAAGTCAGCCAACAGAAGATCATCAGGCACCTACTAATTCCCAAATTGGGGGTTGCGGGGAGGACGATGACCCTTAGTTCTTTAAAAATAAGAGATCAAGGTGGATCAATCCAGGACTATAGACAAAGTAGATTAGTTGGCACACTATCGTACTAATAAGCACTCCATAAATATTTATTGAAATTAATTGAAATTAACTATAAAACCAACGTTCAAGACCCAATGAAAAACACCTAAGAAGGACTAAACAAAAATGTAGAAAAAATAATACATATCATAAAAAATATTAGAACTTAGACTCAAAGAAAGTAGAAGGAAATAATAAATAATAAATCAGTGAGAGAGAAAACAGACTAGCAAAAACCAAACAAAGCCAAATAAAGCAAAAGTTAATGGTTTGGAAAGAATACCATAATGGAGAAACATCTGGCAAAACCGACTTTAAAAAATGTATTAGAGACAACACAAATATATATTACGGATACAGATATAGCCAGGATATAAATATAATAAAATAATACTAACAACACTTTGTATCAAAAAATTTGAAAAGAGACAAAATGGACTAATCCTGAGAAAAATATAACTTATCAAAACTTACCATTAAAAAATAATGGACAGCTTGAATAGTCCTATACAATTAAAGAAACTGAACAGATAGTTTTTAAAAAAATCTTCCCACAAGCAAAATACCAGACCCAAACGGTTTCACAGGCAATTTCTAGCAAAATTTCAAGGACCCAATCAATACATTTTTTGAAAAGCATTAAAAACTATTATAGAAATACAATTCATATAACATAAATTTCACCATCTTAAAGTGTACAGTTCAGTGGTTTTTAGCATAGTTACAAGGTTGTACAATTATTACTACTAATTCCAGAACATTTCTATCACCTCAACGATAAACCCCATGCTTGTTAGCAGTCACTCCCAATTTTCCCTCCCCAGGTCCCACCATTCTGGATATTTCATGTCAGTGGAATCAGACAATAGGTGGCCTTTTGTGTCTAGTTTCTTTCACTTAGCATGTTTTCTAGGCTCATCCATGATGCATCGTGTGAGTATTTAACTCTTATGGCTGAATAATATTTCATGGTAGGGGTCTAACACATTTTGTTTATCCATTCATCAGGTGATGGACATTTGGGTTGTTTCCACTTTTTGGCTCTTATAAATGCTGCTGCTCAAACATTTCAGGTACGAGCTTTTAGTCATTCATGTACAAGTCTGAAGTCCTTCCTCTCTCTCACTCTCCCTCCCTCTCCTTCCTTCCTTTTTCTTTTCCTTTCCTTCTTTCTCTCCTCTCTCTCCATCTCTCTCTTTTATTATAGCCATCCTACTGGGTGTAGAGTGGTGGCTCACGATTTTGATTTGCATTGACCTAATGGCTAGTGATGTTAACCATCTTTTCATGAGCTTATTGGCCATTTGTATGTCATCTTTATAGAACTGTCTATTCAAACCCGCTGCCTACTTTTAAACTGTGCTGTCTTTTTATTGTTAAGTTGTAAGGGTTCCAAACATATTCTGGATACTAGGTCTTTATTAGATATATGATCTGCAAATATTTTCACCCATTCTTTGGGCTGTCTTTTCACTTTCTTGATAGAGTCTTTTGAGGCACAAAAGTTTTTAATTTTGCTGGAAGTTTCGATTTATTTTTTCCTTTGGATGCTTGTGCTTTTTTTTCTCAGTGAGGAAGATTTGCCCTGATCTAACATCTGTTGCCAATCTTCCTCTTTTCGCTTGAGGAAGATTGTCCCTGAGCTAACATCTGTGCCAATCTTCCTCTATTTTGTATGTGGGATGCTGCCACAGCATGGCTCGATGAGCGGCGTGTAGGTCCATGCCTGGGATCCAAACCCAGGAACCCCAAGCTGCTGAAATGGAACACACGAACTTAACTGCTACACCACCAGGCCAGCCCAGGATGCTTGCACTTTTGGTGTCCTATCTAAGAAACCACTGCCTAATCTAAGGTCAAGTAAATGTACATATTGTTTCTAAGGATTTTATAGTTTTAGCTCTTATATTTTCCTTTGACCTATTTTTAGTTAATTTTTGTATATGATGTGAAGTAAGGGTCTAACTTCATTCTTTTGCATGTGGATGTCCAGCTATCCCAGCACCATTTGTTCAAAAGACTATTTTTTCCCCAATGAGTGGTCTTGGAATCTCTGTCAAAATTCACTTGACCACAGATACATAGATTCTTTCAAAAATCAATTGACCATAGATACATGGGTTTCTAGAATTTCAATTTTATTGCACTTATCTGTATATCTATCCTTATGCCAGTACCACACTATCTTGATTACTGTAGCTTTGTCATAAGATTTGAAATCAGGCAATCTGAGTCCTCCAATTAGGTTCTTCATTTCAAAGGTTTTATTATCTGCGTCCTTTGAATTTTCAAATGAATTTTAGGTTCAGATGGTTCATTTCTGCAAAGTGAAGTTGCAATTTTTATAGGAATCATGTTGAATTTATAGGTCAATTTGCAGAATATTGCTATTTTAACAACAATGGAACTTTCATTCCAATATATACAAATCTTCCATTCCAAAAACACAAGATGTCTTTTCATTAATTTAGGTCTTAATTTCTCCTGCAATGTTTTTATAGCTTTCAGCGTATAATTTGCACTTCTTGGGGTAAATCCATTCCCATATATTTTATTTTTTAATGCTATTGTAAATGGAATTGTCGTCTTGATTTTATTTTCAGATTTTTCATTGCTAGTGCATAGAAATACAACTGATTTTTATATATTGATCTTGTATCCTGCAACCTTCTGAATTTGTTCTAATTGTTTTTGGTTTTTTGAGGATTCTTTATGGATTTCCTATATATAAGATCATGTTATCTTCAAATAGAGATAGTTTTACTTCTTCCTTTCCAATCTGGATGCCCTTTATTTCTTTTTCTTGCCTAATTGCCTTAGCTAGGTGGATAGAATTGGTCTTGTTCCTGATGCTAGAGGGAAAGCTTTCAGTTCTTTCACCATTAAAGACAAGGTTAGTTGTGTGTTCTTCATAAGTGCCCTTTATCAGAACGAGAAATTTGCCTTCTATTCTGAGTTTATTAGTGTCTATATCATGAGAGGGTGTTGGATTTTGTCAGATGACTTTTCTGTTTCTATTGAGATGAACTATGATTTTTCCTCTTCATGCTATTAATGTGGTGCATTATACTGATTTTCATATGTTGAACCAAGCTTGCATTCCTGAGATGAAATTCCACTTGGTCATGGTGTATAACCATTTTTTATGTGTGACTGGATTTGGTTTGCTAGTATATTGTTGAGAATTTCTGCATCTATATTCATGAGGGATACTGATCTATAGTTTTCTTGTGATGTCTTGGCTTTGGTATGAGGATAATACTGGCCTCAGAGAATGAGTTATAAAGTGTTGCCTCATTTTTTTTGAAAGAATTTGAGAAGAACAGGTGTTAATCCTTCTTTAAATGTTTGGTAGAACTTACCAGTGAAGTCATCTGGTCCTGGGCTTTTTGTCATTGGGAGTGTTTTGATTACTAACTCAATCTCTGTTATAGTTCTATTTAGATTTTCAATGTCTTCTTGAGTCAGATTGGTAGTGTGTGAGTCCTAGGAATTTGTCCATTTCATCTAGGATATGCAATTTGTTAATATACAATTGTTCAGAGTCTTCCCTTACAAACTTTTTATTTCTGTAAGGTGGGTAGTAATGTCTCCTCTTTCATTCCTGATCTTACTAATTTTAGCCATCTTTTTCTTGGTCAGGTTAGCCAAAGGTTTGTTCATTTTGTTGATCTTTTCAAAGAACCAGCATTTGATCTGATATTCTCTATTGTCTTTCTATTCTCTATTTCATTTATTTCTGCTCTAATCTTTATTATTTCCTTTTTTCTGCCTGCTTTGGGGTTTAGTTTGCTATTCTTTCTGTAGTTTCTTAAGGTAGACGTTTAGGTTATTGATCTGATATCATTCTTTTTAAATGTGGGGACTTAAAACTATAAAGTCCCCCTGAGCACTGCTTTCACTGCATCCCATAAGTTGTATATTGTGTCTCTTTCATTCCTCTTGAAGTATTTTCCAATTTCCCTGTGATTTTATCTTTGACCCACTGGTTATTTAGGAGTATGTTGCTTAACTTCCACATATTTGTGAATTTTCCCAATTTATTTGTTATTAATTTCTAATTTCATTCCATTCGTGGTCAGAGAACATTCTTTGAATGATTTCAACCTTTTAAATGTACTGAGACTTGTTTTGTCACCTGATGTTTTGTGGATAATGTTGCACGTGCACTCAAGCAAAACGTGTCTTCTGCTGCTGTTGGGTGGATATGTCTATCAGGTCCAATTGGTTTATAGTGTTGCCCATGTCCTCTATTTCCCTACTGATCCATCTTGCTCTTCATTATTGAAAGTAGGGTATTGAAGTCTCTATCATTGTTTCGTGTTTTTTTTTGAGGAAGATTAGCCCTGAGCTAACATCCATACCCATCTTCCTCTACTGTATATGTGGGATGCCTACCACAGCATGGCTTTTGCCAAGTGGTGCCATGTCTGCACCCGGGATCTGAACTGGCGAACCCCAGGCCACCGAGAAGCAGAACATGTGGACTTGACCGCTGTGCCACTGGGCCAGCCCCTCTATCACTGAACTGTCTATTTCTACCTTCAGTTCTGTCAGATGTTGCTTCACGTATTTTGGGGCTCTGCTGTTAAATATATATATGTTTATAATTGTTATATATTCTCAATGGATTGAGTCTTTTACCATTACAGGTTGTTCTTTGTCTCGAGCAAAAAAAAAAAAATTAGACTTAAAGTTTATTTTGTCCAGCTCTCTTTTGGTTGTTTGCATGGAATATCTTTTTCCATCCTTTTACTTTTAATCTATTTGTGTCTCTGAATCTAAAGTGAGTCTTTTGTAGACAGCAGAATTTGGATCAAGTTTTTAAATCCATTCTACCAATCTCTCATTTAAATAGCATCTTTCTTGGAGGCACCTTCAAAAAGCCCCAGGGCTCTGCAACCTGCATTTTGAAAACCACTCACTTAATACATGCAGGAATTGCTTATGAAGGAAATAACCCAATTTTATTTCAAAATTCTGTCAGCAATTTGCCATGTGACCTAGAACCAGTTTCTTTTCACAATAAAGATGAAAAACATTCTAACAGATGATGCTATCCAAGCAACTAATTTAAAACTGAGAATATTCAGGATATATTTAGAGATCCTCTACTATCCCAGCCTAAGACCCACTCTATTAATATAACATGCAACATGGAACTGTATCAAGAGCAGTGGCATCAATCCACATGTAGTAGATACTGTTGACTGCCTACCCAAAGGCCATTTTCCCCTTCTCCTATGATGGCAATGCCCTAATTTGGTTTCTTGTGTTTGTCCTTCTCCTCCTGGATAAAAGGCACCTTGGTCTATCAAGGTGATCTCATTCTCCTTCACACTAACTGGTTTAGGAGGATGGGAATGTTACCCAGTTTGGGTCAATGAGATGTGAAGAGACGTCTTTTCTGAAATTCTCCCTACCCCTGGGCTTATCTTAAGAAATAATAAATCACCATTATTAAGCTAGTCTATGTTAGGTTTCCTGTTTAAAATTCTACAACAGTTTGATTAAGTAATTCTCAATATGATCAAAAAGTAAGCTTAACTTTCATATTTTAATATTTTATTCAAAGACTTCAGTTCTAAACATCTGTAAGACATTTATCAATCTATCATTTTACTTTTAACATTATAAATTTAACTTCAAGTGGCAGAAGAAACAAAAATGTGTAACAAGACTGTATTTCAGCAGTGTATCTTCAAAAAGGAAAACCAGAAAACTCACTACCACCAAAACAAACAACAAACCTAACTTATTAGGCATGTCTATGCTCTATTTTCCTTTAGGTGATATTTTTTTGGAAAATTACACTTTCGAAGAAGAAGCCCTTGCAAACAGAGCTGCTAATCTTTCCAAAAATAAAATTCATTATCTAGATTCTCAAAACTCACAAAACCAAATGGAAATGTCTGGTTGTAAGCCAATAGTGTCATGCTCAAATCAGTTTCACATCACAGGGAATAATCTATAACTAATTTCAGTAGGCAAATTTCAATTCTAAATATTGCTAAAGACTACCATTGTTATTCCCAACTGTGTTGACAATTGTCTTATTGCTGAATTGTACATGATAAATTTTCTTTGGCAACTTTTTATATTATCAATTAACACAACTGGACAACTATAAAGGCTTGGATTAACTTAGTATTTCAAAACTTCATTATAATTATTTAAATGTAATTTCTTATAGATGCTAGAATAGGAAAGCTTCCAAACATGCCTAATGTGATATAACGACAAAAAAAAAATTGCTAAATACTCACTACTAAAAGCTTTTCAGTTGTATGTGCAAGTATATAATTAAACTCAAACACCAGTGAGAATATTACAATGTGAGCTCCAATTCTCTGTCAGACTTTCCGTGATAAAGGACAAAAATTTCATGTAGAAATTAACATCTGGGTTATTGTCAATTTTTCTAAAAGGCTGTTTCATATGAATTCAAAATGGTCTAAAATTAGCCAGAATATAATAGGAATTCTCACTACAATACCTCATAAAATTAAAGTATACTGATAACTTAATAATTTTTAATTCTTATTCTATGGAATAAGCCTGTTTTGGAGACTTGGCACAATATTACCAAGAAATTTAAACAGGAAGCTCTAATCCAGACGTATAACTAAGAAATCTTTATATAACAAAATCACCAACTTAAACTATAAATGGCTTCCACTAAATATAACCACTCCAAATTTCACACAACGTAAATTAAAGTAGGTATGGCAGAAAGTGCACTCTGAAGCATGGTTCACATTACAAAGATAAACGATGAAGTTTAGCCAGCAAAAATCCAAACAGGCATATCTGCAAACATCTGTATGCAAACTTTCATGAGTAAGATATAAGAAACGATTCATTTCGATAATTTTATGTACAGCTTGTATACAATTTAAAACACGTACAACCAAAAACATTTCTATGTAAAAGCCACAATAAAGTCAAATGAAATACTAAATAACAGTCTTACAAATTGGTCTCTCTTAGTTCTCAAGAGAATAATAAATGAGTAATGATATTCTAAGAAATGCCCTCTTCTTGATCAATCATTTCTGTTTTAACTGAAAAGACATCTGCCAGCATATGTTTTGGAATTTCTGAACCTCTGACTTTCAAGGCATAACAAGCATTCTCCACTTTGGCCAGACTTTGTTTCAAGGTATACAGCTTCTTAGAAACCTCATAAGGTCCAGTATTGCCAATGAATGAAAACCCATCATAAACGTGACGTAAAAACTGGCTCACTTCAAAAGGGGTGTCAATGTCTCCATTCCCCACACTGTTAATACACATCCGCATCAACTCTCCAGTTAAATCAGCCACTCCCAGAAGGTAATCAACAGGTGTGATTTTCAGTCTCCAAGTACCAAACTGCTTATCCTGTGCATCAGAGCAGGACTGGTAAAAAAAAAAACAACACACACACACACACACAAAGAAAATACACTGTGAAAAAGAGTGAACATGCAAGTATCACATTTATTATAAGGTACAAAATCAAAAGCAGATCAGTCATACTAATCTCCTCTAAATAAAAAGACCATTTGGGACATTACAAGAGGAATTCATGCCCTAGGTAGGGGGTTGAACTAAAGGACTTCAAGATAATTTTGAAATCTAATACTGTATCATTATAAAATCAACTATTTCCAATGTCACTGGACATACAAAATAAAATTGAAACATTCTTAAACAAGGCCTAATAACTTTACTGCATGACAATTGCTAACTTATTTAAATGACAAATCATAAAGCCCTCCAAGGTTTGTGATCCATTCCATTTTTCCTAAGTCACTTAGGCCCTTTGTGGCCTCTCTTCTATTCCCACTCAGCACTGACTATCATGATTTATTACTCTCTCACTTCAACCTCCTCAGTTCCTTTAGACTCCTATTTTTCTACTGCACCTGCCCAGCAAAAACACAACCCTGAATCAATATTAAAATCTACTCTTGTTAGTGCTTTATTCAAGTGGCTGAATACCACTGAGCTAAACAATAATAATAATCACAACTATTATATAGTTTGTACCGCTACAAATTACTCACCAATCCTCTGACTTATTCTTAGTTCTCTCTCCAGTCTCTTCAAACACTATTCCAAATCTTCAGCACTCTCCTCAGCCCCCTACTCAATCCCAAACCACTCCACTCTCAGTAGACAATCTTGCCTACTTTCACTGGCCTGGCCATTTGCCAGATCATTAGGCACAAGCTCTCTCAATTACCTTATCCCTACAAAAAAAAAAACTTATTTATGTCCACACCCGTCTTTACCTTCTATCCTCCAGTCTCAGATGATGAGTTGTCCCTCCTCTTGTTTGAGGTTAACTCTTCCAAATGACCTTGACCCATCTCCTCCCACCTCTTCCAGGACCTTGCTTCATAAGGTGTATGCCCTTGGGCAAGTTATTTCATCTCTCTAAACCTCAGTTTCCTCATCTGTAAAATGGGATAACAGTACCTACCTCAGAGGTTTATTTTAAGGATGAGATAACATTTACCAAGTTCTTGGCATAATGCCCAATACAAAGCAAATCCTCAATAAATGTTAGCTACTATCACCATTACCATCACCATGTCAAGCTCCTCTGTCCACATCAATTTCTCCCTCTCTCTACTGGATTCTTTCTGGAAGAGGCGATGCCTAAATTGTTATTAAAAGTCTGTATGAGACTTAGCTAGGTGAAGTTGCAATTCTACTGGAGGACATTTTACGCAGAGGGAACTACAAGGCACGCAGGGGAGAACTGTACTGTATATTTGAGGGATTAGTGAGGTATTTCTCTTGAGTAAAGTTTAAAGTAATAAGTAGTGCAGGATGAGTCTAGAAAGATAGAGGAAGAAAGTCACAGTAAGGAATTTAAACTTTATAGGTAATAAGAGAATTAAGCAAGGAAATGAGTCAAATTTAACTTTGAGTAAATATTCACTCATTCATTATATATGGTTGGACTCTTCAGAGACCATCTGGTCCAAACCTCTGAACGTAGAGAACAAGAAACAGCACAGGTAATATAGGTAGCTAATGGCAGAATTGGATGAGTGCCCAAAGTCGACTTTCCAATTATTCTGATGCCTTTGAAACTACATCATGACATAAAAATACCTGCTATGTTTTCTTTCTATTAATTATTAGAGAACTGGCATCTTTTCAGAAAAAGTAGATTGGGTTTGGGGGTTGGGGGGAGGGCTGCATTTCATAAGTCGTTTATAAAAACAACTTTTGCTTAAGAAAATACTGATGTTCTTTGATTCTATCGTTAGAAAGAAGGAGTTCCCTGGTTACAACTAAGAAGTTGAGTATGTTAAAAAATTAACAAATTTCAACTAAAATTGCCATGGAAATAAATTCTGCTTTACTGATAATGTATATTAGAAACTAGGGAAAAGAAAATGACTTAAAACGCAGTTTTTCAACACAGATCTGAAGTATTTAGGGGTGAAATATCATGACATCTATAATTTACTTTAAAGTGGTTTAGTAAAAAGTACTTAGATGAAGCAAATACGGCAAAATGTTAACTATTATTGAATCTGGGTAGTCGGTATGTGGGTAGTCATGTGTTCTCTATACTTTCTCTATATAGCATTCTCTATACTTTTCTGTATGTTTGAAATTTTCCATAATAAAGAGTTTTAAAAAAATTTAAATGGTTTTGACAATATCCTCAATAAGCAAGTCAGAGCAAAATACCTTCCTATCAAATTCCCAGAATTTTCAGCACCAAGAATCTTTAGCAGTAAAAGGAAAAATTATTTATGAACGTAGTCTTAACAATTTGAAAAGTGTTTATAAATATGACACCATAATCTTTGAATAATTTACTACCTAAATCCTGAAAACAGTGCATTTACTTTATTCTCTTTTATTCTCTTTACCTTTTTGCCCTGATATTTCCATTTGGATTTAGAGAACTTGAAAGGAAGGTATGGCAACTTCCCTAATATATTTAAGAAGCAGAGTCAAATAGGCTTACCTTACTGCTTTGTGTAATTCAATCTTCACTAAATGAATCAAAAATATGAAAGAATTTTACTTCTCAAAATGAACTTCCTCCTGAATAAACTTCATATAATTTTAAAAATTGAGAAAATGCATAGCTTCCTTAGAGTAAGTTATAACTGTCATGCCAAATTCTCACTTTTCAATATTACCATTTTAGTTAATATTCAAGAAAATATTATTTCTACAGCTTCTTCTATATTCTGCCTACCTATCCTGATTCTTTGAGTGATGTTTAAAAAAAGAGAGAGAGAAAGAAAAGATGAAGGAAAATAACGAAAGGAAAGAAACTAATTTTATCTTTAAGTGTCCTGGTATCTCAGGAGGTATCAAATATTCAAAATCTCACCTCGCTGCCCGGATACCACATCTTGAAACCCAAAAAAAACCCAGTATTTATTTAAAAGTCAAACCTCAAAAGTTTCTCTTAATTCACAAGAGCTACATAATTTTCAGATACAAGCATTATGAACTGAGTAAGTGATTAACAGCTCTCACTATATCACAACTTCATATTAACTTGGATAACGACAGCTAACTATTGAGCACATATGTGTCATGTGCTATACACTGCCTAATTTAAAACCTTTAAATCGAATCCTTTGCTTCTTGGAGATGGACACCTGGCACAGGGATCCCTAGAGCACACTTTGAGAAAGACTGGCAGAGTGGACAAGGGCAGTGGCTTGGATTCAAGACACCTAGTTTCAAAGCTTAGCTCTGTCACACTGGCTGCGTGGTTTCTGTAAGATACTTGAACTCTCTAAAAGTCTGTTTCTTTCTTTGTAAAATGAGGGTGATAATTCTTACCTCTTAAGGTTAATAAAAGGATTAAATGAGACAGTGCTTATTAAGAGCACAGAGTAAATACACTGTAAAACCAAAAGTGGACTTACAGTAATCATTCAACAATGCTTTAGATAAAGAGTATTATTTTCCCCCAACATACATGTTCTTGTTCTATTCACTAACTAAAACACTTAAAAAGACCATTTCCCTAGTTGGGAATCTATGAAACCACACTTTACAAAGAATATAGCCATCTCAATATTCTTAGCATTATAAGCCAGTAAATCTCCTACAATCATTATATTATTAAATAAATTATGTAATAAATGTGAAATATGATTTTAAATTCTTACAGTCTTATTTTCTTTCCCATTGTCTTCTGTTGTAAATATCAATTGTTTATTAATCTCATCCATACTGATAAGTGATCGTGTTTTGATGAAGTGTTGAAAAGAGACAGCCTCCACATATTCCTGCAGTCCTGAAAAAACAAAAAAATTACTAAGAAACAACCACTAAATTACTAAGATCATAATAAAGAACTTCCAATTGATTATTACCTAGTTCAACAAAAGCTTAACCGATGTCTACTATAATGCTAGCACTAGATTTGATACTTAGAATACAAAGAATCTCCTGGGGGTAGACGGTGGGGACTAGCACTGAACACAGCAAACATTTCTGTGACTGAACTTGACAGACAATCGAATAAAAATGTATTCAACTACTTCTATTTCATGAATCATTAGTCTTAAAAATCTACTCTCTTTCTTACAGAGAAACGTCAAAGATTTTTAGAAGAAATTTTTTTTAAGAATTTAAGAGCTATTACAAAAATTCTAAGAAGCTTTCATAGAAACTATACAATAGGTTATTTTTTGATCCCTTAAGCAGCAAACAGACAATGATTCAATCAAATAAGACACAAAATTAAAGATTATTTGGACCTTTCTTAAAATTTTAATAGGTAAAAAAACATTTGAAATAATACAAATTAAAGTGTCAAAATACAAAATACTGTTTTTCTCCTCATAGTACAAAATCAATCTAAGAAGAGATAACTCCTTTCTGCTTTAGTAGTTTAAGTTAAAAAAAAAATAGCTAATAGGCAACACAATTTTGCACCAGATGTAAATTCTACAAAAGTCACACTGAATTAAAAATAAATTTTGGTAAAGGTCAAAAATAGTACTATAAATAGTTTTTCAAGTGTTTAGAAACAACTAAATTCTATAGCCCTAATTTTCAATATTATTTTATGATGTCTTTGTTTGTAAGGTGATACTAACAGGGAAAAAATGTTTCTTAAAATGATTATCATTATTGTTAGGTTAGGAAACTGTCTTAGTCTCCTTTTTGAAAGCTTTATTGTAAAAACAAGAAGAGGAAAATAAAGTCTGATTATGGAAAGAAAACTCAGAACTTAACTTAGCAGAATAATCAGTATTTAAGTTGTTTCTTTACCACTTTTTACGACCAAGTCCTGCTACTCACACAACCTCCCAGCAGCTGACAATAAAAATCAGGCTTGGCAATATTAGTGTTGAGAAGGCTGACCACTACGGTATTGTCACATCAAACGCCACACAAGGGTCAAAGACACAAAGGGAAATGGATGACCTGGTTTTGACAGCGATAAGAAAAAACTAAATGAAAATATCCTGACTCATTTTGAGCCACAAATGATGTTAAAGTAAGGTCAGAAAATAGGTGCCTTCAGCTGACAGACTAGAAGATAACAGAATAGGAAACTTTGTTTAATAAACCATAACATGCTGAAAAATGAAACAAAGTTGAGTTTAACAAAACAAATAACATCTTTTACATTTACAATAAAAATATTTTTGTAAAATTTCAGTTTATGAATAGGTGACCACCCAGTTCCCTTACCTAAAAACATCTATATTTCTCATTTCCTTCCAGAAATACTTCATGTTTACAAAAGCAAACAGCAAAACTTAAGGACCACCCAGCACATCTCTAAATATGCTCTAATATGGTTACTTCTTATGAATGAGCTAAATAGAAGATATGTGCACAAAGATTTATGTACATGAATGCTCATCATTACAATCATTATGGTAAAATAATGGAAAAAACTTAAAAGGTCAATAATAGATGTGCCATTGATCAACTTACTGTTTCTCAGCTCCATTATTTCAGATAATGGAAGTGGACCCTAAAACCCATTTCTCCTTTGCCAGCTGGCACAATATTAAACTTTGTTGGTAGAGGGCACTGGAAGGACAGCAAGGAAGGAAAAAGCTCTCTTCCTGGTTCTGATGCGCCCCTCCTGACAGCCTTCTCTATCTGGGGCAATCAGCAGCTCAAAGAGGCCAGTAGCACATGGCATCTCCTTGGGGGCAGTTTCCCTCTACACTCCAGAGAGCAGCTTCCCAGTGAGCCACCTCCTTGGGCAAGGGGCTTCATGGCATAGCGTCTCCCCACGGACAGTTTCCCAGAGAATTCCATCAGCTCAACACCTCAGCAAACGTCTCTGCCACACAATGGGCCGTGCCTTCAGGAGCTGAGGGAGGGTGGAGGTGAGGGATGGATTCTCCCAGATTTGTTCCTTCGTTAGACACTCTGCTTCACCCCTGGTGTAGGGGCTGCTCCCTCTATCGGATATTCCTGTTCAGAGTTCACTTTTCCTATTACTAGGTAGCCCACACACGGTTCTTTATATTAAACTTTCCCTGTTCAAATTACTATGCAGTTTCTATTTCTGTTTAGACTCTGATAAACACAATAGGAAATTAGGAAAATAAATAACAGTATTATTTCTCCTTCATCCCTATGACTATTGAGGAGGTGTTCTATCTTTTGAGGCTAGTCCCTGTACCTAGGCTCAGGATCAAGATGCAATCCTAGCAGGAAGCTTAACATGGATTCTCCCTTCAATGTATGGGGTGCTCCGCCTTATGTTCTCTACTGGGCGCTGTCAATATTTCAACATACTCAGATCTCTTCCATCCATCGGTCCCACCATTCCTCCTAACTGTTGCTCCATCGTCGCTCTCCTCCCCTTCAGAGCTAATTTCTTCAAGTAGCTGGCTACACTTCCTCACTAACCTCACCTCACACTTCTAGCTTAAGCCCATCTCTACACCAAAATAGCTCTCACTAAGGTTACCATACTTAACAAGTCTAACTGACATTTTTTCAGTCTTAATCTTAGCAGCATTCAGCATTCTGACCACTTTTTCCTGCTATAAACAAGCTTCTTTGTGGTTCCTTTCATAGCATCATCTCCTGGTTTCCCTTTTTTCTACCTCTCTACCAGGTCTTCTTAGTCTCTGCCTCTATTAGTCCTAGGCTCTCTCAAATTCATCTACACTTGGCTTCAATTAACCCTGCCATCCCTCAACTTTACATCTCTGGCTGAGAGCCACATATGTCCAAAGCATACTTGACAATCCCACCAGAGGGACCTCAAAATCAACACGTCCAACCATGAACTCACAATATTCCTTCCAAACCTGGTCCTCTTTGTTCTGCCAGTCCTGAGACCCTCCTGGCCTTCTCCCATCCATTTCTTACCTCTTCTCATCCATTCCCGCACTGTTTGCCTTTTTAATATAGAACTACGACCACACCACTTCCCTGCCAAATAGCTTTCCATTGCTCTCATGATACAAAGTAAAATCAGTAATATGGCTTCTAAGACCCTGTTTAATTCCACCCCCACCTACATCATCAGCCTCAACTCATGCTGTAGTCAAGTTACAACCCACCAAGAGTTACATTTCAAAGATGGGTACATAAACCCCTATCTATATAATATCAGAATTGTTCTTAAAAAATCAACAAAAGTATAAGACTTGTATATACTCTATAATATGCATTTTTACTACAGCTAGTATAAATCACTACTTCTACAACATTTCTAGGCATCATCCTGTCCCCAAATTCCTGTAGTTGGCTTACATTTCAGGGCCATGTTGAGCAAAAATAGCAGTGCTGTAAATGCTGGAATCAAACATAAGTGGCAAAGTTCTTGTCCTACACGTGGTAATTGATAGTGGTGGGAGAGAACAAAGAACTAAGACTGTATCAGTTGAAGGCGGAGCACACATATTTTCCTGAGCCTTCATGCTAAGTCTCAATGATACCACCAAACAATCATTATCTCAGTTGAATGGGTATAAACACGTATAAGCTTGAAGATGGAGGAGGATCACATCTATACAACTATAAACTCAAATTGATTTGATGGTCAAGGTACAAATTCCAGCGTGCCGCTCAAAGTAGAAGAAAGAAATCAGTCAGAAGTGAGGTTATCACTTAAACATTTCTCACGGCAATACTATGTGAAAATTAACACTATGTGTCAATTTGGCTAACTATGGTGCTCAGCTGTTTGGTCAAACACTAGTCTAGATGTGGGTGTGAAAGTATTTTAGAGAAATAAGTTTAAGTTTCAAAGTTTAGCAATGGTCAAGAGGGAGAAGAAGAAAAAAAGAAAACAGTGAAAAAAAGCAAATCAGTATTTTTTTAAACTATTTCTGACTGTGAATTTTATTTAACAAAGACAACAACTACAGGTGGACATATGGTAAAACGTCATTCCATTGTGAATGGAAAAAATATCTGGCTGAATTCATTAGTTGTAAGTTGTTTTGTTCACATGAGACAATTTACAGCATGGAAAATGGTTTTAATGAATATTATTTTTTTAAACAATCTGTAGTTAGTAAAATCAACTAAGTACAACCAACTTCCAGGCCTGTGCCTCAACTGTAAAACAAAAGTAGTAGACACCATGAGCTCTATGGTATCTTTCAAATTTAAAATGGTATGAACTATCCTTTCTACTGAAATGTCAAAAAAAAAAAGTCCAGGTTAGTGAAACTAAATTATATGGCAACCAAACAGGAACGCCATTTGCTTCTGCAACAAAGCACTGCTGAATGATATAAAAAATTAGTAGTATCTTGTTGCTAAAATGTTTGCAGTCTTATAAACAAATGCATATGAAATAATACTAAATTCACCAAATAGGGTAAACATTTACCATTTCAACCACTTTAAAGTGTACAGTTCTGTGGCATTAAGTTCATTCATATTGTTGTGCAACCATCACCACCATCTATCTCGAGAACTCTTTTTATCTTATAAAAGTGAAACTCTGCACCCATTAAATTGTAACTCCTCACTTCCCTCTTCCCGCTGCCCCTACCAACCAGCATTTTATTATCTGTGTCTATGAATGTGGATACTCTAGTACTTCATCTAAGTGGAATCATACAGTATTTGGCATTTCATGACTGGCTTATTTCACTTACATAATGTCCTCAAGGTTCATTCATCCATGTTGTAACATGTATCAAAGTTTCCTTCAAAGGCTGAATATTTGACTGCATGGATATATGACATTTTGTTTATCCATTCATCTACTGATGAAAACTGAGTTTGCTTCCACCTTTTGGGTATAATGCTGCTATGAACAAGAGTATACACATATCTGCTCGAGTTCCTGCTCTCAATTCTTTTGGATATATACCCAGAAGCCTCCAACAAGACTTTTTTTTTTTTAAAGATTTTATTTTTTTCCTTTTTCTCCCCAAAGCCCCCTGGTACATAGCTGTATATTCTTCATTGTGGGTCCTTCTAGTTGTGGCACGTGGGATGCTGCCTCGGCGTGGTTTGATGAGCAGTGCCATGTCCGCACCCAGGATTCAAACCAACGAAACACTGGGCCGCCTGCAGCGGAGTGCGCAAACTTAACCACTCAGCCATGGGGCCAGCCCCTCCAACAAGACTTTTAAAAAATATAAATAAAATATTAGGAGTAGCTTTCTAAGTCCGGAGTGTCAATTATATGTAAGATAACGTATCTGGTATTTCACAGCCATCTTTTTAATGCTCATAATCTTACGTGGCTGTATTACTATCCTTCCTTTATGGATGAACAAACTGAGGCTCAAAGAAGTTAAGAAACATAGTGAACAGGTGACATAATGAATAGTGAAAAAACATTTCTTCTTTTTTTTAAAGATTTTTTATTTTTTTCCTTTTTCTCCCCAAAGCCCCCCAGTACATAGCTGTATATTCTTCGTTGTGGGTCCTTCTAGTTGTGGCATGTGGGACGCTGCCTCAGCGTGGTTTGATGAGCAGTGCCATGTCCGTGCCCAGGATTCAAACCAACGAAACACTGGGCTGCCTACAGTGGAGCGCGTGAACTTAACCACTTGGCCACGGAGCCAGCCCCTTGAAAACACATTTCTATAACTCAAAAGCTCACGCCCTTCCTACCGTATCTGCTTCTTTACATTCAACTCCATCTAAAACATACTCAGTTTTCCCCCCACTGAATCCCCAGTTCAGCTTTTCTCCATGCTTTATTTAACTTTATTCTCTAGTCTCTCATACCGTATGCTATGCTATTCTGTGCCTATGTTGCCCTCTCTCAAATCTTTTTCTACCCGTAAAAAAAAACAAGTTTAAATGTTTTGATACATCACAATCAAGGCAGCACTCATCTCTTTACACCCAATACATAAAATTTATATTTCAATTCAATGTTTCAGTCGGCTTTGTATTATGAACAGCTGTATGACCACCAATTTTGCACCCTAGAACTGTGAGGGCAAGGATCACGCCTTTACAACTTTCCTCCTTTTCCCTTCCCCAAAGATAGCACTTGATATACTCAACAGACTCAACTGTTTAGTAAATGGCTTCTAATAATCTCTCCCTGCTCTTCCTCACTAGTTTTATGAAACTCTAAGGGCTTTGACAAAAATATTTTAGAATTTGGTATTCAAATGTTCAGAACTATCTAATTGTACTTAATTTATAGTACTTTGGATTTAAATCCATTAAGAAAGAAACATTCCTTAAGTTCAAACAGATGAAGTTCACAATTAGAGGTCTTATAATTATCTGATTTATTTTTTAAAGGGGAACAAAGAGGATACAGAACAAGAGTCCTCAAAATTCATCTGTGTCAGTCTCTCTTAATGCGGGTTGCTATCAAATATGACATTTTCAAGTATATTTAAAGTCATTATTTAAGTTGTCCTCGGGATGTGTTTGTTTATTAAAGTTACTTCAGAGATGAGGTGGCCATTTCTGCTCCATAGAAATTAGGTTTCATGATATACCATAGAGAAAGTTCAAGGACATCTAGCCCAAAACACTGAAAAGCATTTTTAGTCACATCTAGTTAAAAGGATGTTTAAACAAGTTATGTTTCAACTTGATGAAAAGGACATCCGCTATTTTCAGTGAATAATCCCCAAGGTGAAAAATCTCAACCTACTGCCATATTCCATCAAACAATGCCTTCCCCTTCTGCTTTTGCCTTGGAAGAAATCCAATTAGAATTATTTACAGAATAGGCTGCCAGTAAGAGAGAAGTTTGTAGGTTGCTTTTATGTAATTTGTTATTTTTCTTCTTGTTCTCCTATTAGAACATATACAAGGAAACCCTATTAAAGGCTTCTGATTGTTTTTACTTATTCTTACAATATTTAAGCAATATACATCCAGTCCAAATCTCCATCAAAAACCAATATAAAGGTAAACAGGCAAGACAGAGGTTTCATTATAAATTTGAATTTCACATCTCAACTTTCTCTCCAGGCTTTTAGTGTTTTAAAAAATTGTTTGCCATATGACCCAGCAATTCCACTCCCAGGTATATACCCAAGAGACTGAGGCATGTGTTCACACAAGACTTGTAAATAAATGCGTAGCAGTATTACTCACAATAGCCAAAAAGTAGAAACAACCCAATGTCCATCAACTGATGAATGGATAAACAAAGTGTGGTACACACGTAAAATGGAACATTATTCAGCCACAAAAAGGAATAAAGTATGGATACATGCTATGACACAGATGAGCCTTGAAAACAACTATGCTAAGTGAAAGAAGCTAGACACGAAAGCCCACATATTGTATGATTCCATTTATATAAGATCCAGAATAAGCAAATCCTTGGAGACAGAAAGTACATTAGTACTTGCCTAGAGTTGGCAGTACTGGGATGGAGGAAGATGGGGAGTGACTGCTAATGAGTAAAGGGGTTTCTTTTTGGGGTGATTAAAATATTCCGGAATTAGACACTGGTGATAGCTGTACAACAGCTTGTGGTTATACTAAAAATGACCTAATTATACAATTTAAAAGGGTTAATTTTATGGTATGTAAATCATATCTCAATTTTTTAAAATTGCATTTATAACTACTTGCAAGAATACCACCTGAACTTTTTCAAAAGTTAGCTTTACCAGATCACTGAAATATTTAAGTAAAATGAGAGTGGGTTTGATTCACAGGCCACTCTACTAAAAATCTACTCTCAAATACATAAATGATACATAGAAAATAACTATCTCTCTAAGTCTTAGCTTTGTAAAGCATGTGCAATCATACTACTAACAGTAAAACTTAAATGCAATGCAACCCATTTGGATCTTGTCTTTCTGGGCAGGGTTTTTACTTCAGCACTGAAGAGTACATGTTGAGCAAATAGTATGAGTTTCTATCCAAAATGAAAATAAATTTTAGAATTCAGCACACTATTACAGATTAATTCTGCGACATTCCAGTAGGGAAGAGAACAAACATTTGTTAACAGTTATTTGCCAAACAAAATAAGAAATGCTTTCCACAAACATATTTCATTTAATTTTCAAAACAATCCATGAGGGAGCTATTACTGCTCCCACAGTACAGGTGAGAAAGTTGAAATTCAGATAATTGTATACTTTGTTCTAAGGAACATCGGAGCAAAAATATAAGCCCATATCCGTCTGACAACAGAGCCTCTCTTTTCACTTCACCTCACTAAGTAAATTTTATCTGTTAAAAGCAAACCTGCATGAGTAGAAAAGATAATAGCAATCAGAGGATCTCCTGAATCTCCCAGAGATGACTTTCCCAATACCGAAGGATCACACTCTCTTCCTCTCTCACTTAATCACTACAGTAATCCCTTAAACTACTGCGTCAGCACATAAAACTCCCTCGTCCCTTGGGGTGATATTCAAAATATTTTAACAGGAATATAAATTATTACATAAATCAATATAAATCAAAAACTTTAAAAGTATTTTTTATTCTCTCACTACATTAAATTACATTTATTATAAAACTGCTTACCACGTGATATAAGATATAGTATAAATTATTCATCATATCAGGGCCGGCCCTGTGGCATAGTGGTTAAATTCTGCATGCTCCACTTTGGTGGCCCAGGTTTGCAGGTTCAGATCCTGGGTGCAGACCTACACCACTCGTCAGCCATGCTGTGGTAGAGACCCACAGATAACATGGAGGAAGATTGGCAACATGTTAGCTCAGGGCTAATCCTCCTCAGGAAAAAAATATTATTCATCAAATCATTCTGATAACTCTCAAATCATTTCTTGATTTTCAGATGCTGTTGGAAAGATCTTTTGATTTGTCTTTCTCTAGCTAAATAATGCCCTTGTCTAGCCATGATTTGATACTGGGAACATTATCAAACTCTTCCCCTGACTTCCTCCATTAAAATGGCAGTCATTAGGTGACTGGGGATCCTGCCTATGTGGGGATTCACAGGCCTGCCTCCATTTCAGCTTCCAATTCTCCCCACCACTTATCAAATCTGTGTTCCTCTCTCCTCTAATCATTGAGGGATGAAGGGAGAAGGTGAAAAGAAAGGCAGCTTGTGATGTCACCTGTTGGGGGCATGTGCCATCCTTTGGTAGTTCAGTAAAACCCAGGACAGACGCCCTTCCCCAAGACCTTTTCCCTGTGTGCAGAAACAGCTGCGCCCCTCTCCATCAGGGGGTATGTCTCAAAGAAAGCAAAGCTCCCTGAAACCATCTCAAAGCCTACTACTCCAACCTGAGGGAACACGCTCTGCATGAAACACCTGTTTATATCCTCAGTTCCCAGGAGACTTCCCAAACACCATCTGCTTCTCCCCTTAGGGCATTTCTTTTGGAAGTTTACAGAAGAGGGCCACGGCTCAGGGGTACAACACAAATTCCCCTACTCTAACCTTGAATCTAACCCAAAGTAACTCCCCAGTCTAACCACCCAAAAATAATGATTTCTGCAACTTGCCCTGGCTGCAGTGCACAAACCAAAAGTACATTATGAGCTGAATTACTTCCCCCTAAAATTCCTATGTTTAAGACCTAACCCCTAGTATCTCAGAATGGACTATATTTGGATACCGGGTCTTTAAGCTAAAATGAGGCCGTTAGGGTGGACCCTAATCCAACCTGACTGGTGTCCTTATGAGAAGAGGAGATTAGGACACAGAGAGAGACACAGGGCACGGAAGAAAGGATACAGAGAGAGGGCGTCCATCTTTAAGCCAAATATAGAGGCCTCAGAAAAAACCCAACCCTGCCAACACCTTGATCTTAGACTTAAGCCACCAGAACTGTGAGAATTTAAATTTCTGTCATTTAAAGCCACCCAGTTTGGCACTTTATAACGGCAGTCCTAGCAAACTAATATAGTATCTTGGAATCATGGTGCATGTTTGGCTTCTGAGATAAACCAGGTACACTGAAATTTGTATTATTAATTAATTTTACTACTCATCACAGTTAATAATATACTACTTACCAATAGACACAGAGGTATGTTTTTATTTCAACAACCAAAATGGCCATAATAGTGCATCAAGCTGAATATCTTGCCCTATTTCTCCTCCACTGTCGCCCTGCTGCAATTAACTAGCAAAATCCTAACCATGAATCAATCTTTCTACTTCATTCATTCCCATTGCTGCACAACAGAAAAGATCACATTTATTGATCACGTAAACTTCAAAAATGATTAACAATAACTATTAAATGTTCCTGGTTAAGTTCCCACCCCCATTCCCCTCAGAGTCATTCTTGTATCTCCAGTCTTCCATCATTTCCGAACCACTCCCCCACCTCCCATCCCTTCTCAGCACATGATAGGAAAGGAGAGTTACTGGACAAGATCTTCCTCATTTGCCTACCTCTGCACCCATCCTAACTGCCCGTCTCCAAAAAGCCGGCTTTCCTCTCATATAAGGCTTGTCACTCTACCCAAGCTTTGGATCCCATCCTCTCCTGATTCTTCAGGGATCCTATTCCATCAAATACTCTATTCTACTTCCTTTAGTTAAGGTTCCACAGGACCCAGTCTTTATTTAGACTGTCTTCTCACTCTGCACTCTCCTTGGACAATCTTATCCATGTCTGTAAATCCAACTACAGCTTATAAACTATGATCCAAGGCTGCAACTGCAGATGAGTCCTTATTCTGAGTTCTCTAGACTCATCTATCCAATTGCCTATTAGGCAGCTACTTAGATGCCCACAATTTCCAATTATGGTAGTCCCCCCTTATCCATGGTTTTGCTTTCCACGGTTTCAGTTACCCATCATCCGAAAACATTAAATGGAAAATTTCAGAAATAATTCGTAAGTTTCAAATTGCATGCCATTCTGAGCAGTGTGATGAAATCTTGCGCCATCCTGCTCCATCTTGCCCAGGACGTGAATCCATACGTTTTTGTCCAGCAGATCCATGCTGTATACGCCACCTGCCCATTAGTCACTTAGTAGCTTAGTGGTCACTTAGTCATCAGATCAACTGCCAAATATTGCAATGCTTATATTCAAGTCATCCTTATTTTACTTAATAACGGTCCTGAAGCACAAAAGCAGTGATGCTGGCAATTCAGATATGCCAAAGAGAAGCTGTGAAGTACTTCCTTTAAGTGAAAAGGTGAAAGTTCCAATAAGGAAAGAAAAAAATTGTATGCTGAGGTTGCTAAGATCTATAGTAACTTTATTACAGTATATTGTTATAATTGTTCCATTTTAGTATTAGTTATTGTTATTAATCTCTTACTGTGCCTAATTTATAGATTAAACTTTCTCACAGGTATGCATGTACAGGAAAAAACATAGCATTTAGAGGGTTCAATACTATCTGTGGTTTCAGTCATCCACTGGGGTCCTGGAACGTATCCCCCACAGATAAGGGTGGACTACTGTAATCACACCCAAAACCCATTCCATCTTGTTTTCTTCTCTTAATAAATAACATACCCATTCAATCAGTTAGTCAAACCAGAAAGCTACAGGTTTTCCTAGACTATTCCCTTTCCCCTGCACTTTTTTTTTTAAAACCCATATCTAAAAGCATGCCCTTTCCTCTCCATCCCCACTGCTAAGACCAAACTGGAGGCCCTATTCATTTCACACCTCAAATGACCACCACAGCCTCCTTATTCCCGCCCCTGCCTCTAGTCTTCCTCCAAATAAATATGATAATGGTATAACAGAGAGCACGGACTTGAAATGAGGATATCCCAGGCTCAAAAACTAACTCAGGGGGCTGGCCCCGTGGCCGAGTGGTTAAGTTCGCGCGCTCCGCTGCAGGTGGCCCAGTGTTTCGTTGGTTCGGATCCTGGGCAGGGACATGTCACTGCTCATCAAACCACGCTGAGGCAGCGTCCCACATACCACAACTAGAAGGACCCACAACGAAGAATATACAACTATGTACCGGGGGGGCTTTGGGCAGAAAAAGGAAAAAATAAAATCTTTAAAAAAACAAAAAAACAAAAAAAACTAACTCAGGCTCTTACTAGCTTTGTGAACTAAGAAGTTTATCAACTTCACTGCACTTCATTTCCTCATTTGTAAAGCAGAGGCATCTACCTATACTGTACGATTTGTAAAGAACAATATATCAGTCTGGTACAAGGGTCCTCTAACTGTTGAATTAAAATGAAGTGAGAATAATTCAAATAAGAATGATAGGCATTAATTTTTGTTAAAGACACTATTTTATAACTTCTTTAAAGAAAGCAGTGGGTTTTTTTGTTCTATTTGTTTTCTTTTCAATGCATTAATTCAACAATTAAAACAGGCCATTATTCTTCCAAAATGTTACCCTAGCCCTACATGCACTATAAAACTAAGAATAGCAAATTATGTTAATGGAACACTACCATTTATCCTATTAAGATATAATAAATTAAGACAGTTTGTCAAGTAATAAGGACCCCTTTGACTTTGACTTGGTGCAAACGTCCACAACTGAGTAAGAAGCTGTCTCTTCCATGTTCCCTACTTAGCCCCCTATGAATTTACAGACCTTAGCTCAAAAGAGTAACTTTCTGAAAAATGATTTCAGAAAAGCAACAGGAATGCTCAGAGATGAAAAGAGAACCAGGTTAAAAGACCTTCACAGTCTTGTAGTTGCACAGTCCAAGTAGTGTGTATCAGACATTTACAAAGAATGTTCACAAACTGAGTTTCTATAACCCAGAAAATGCCTACAGAGCGATTTTCTCATGGTCACAGTTATCACCTGACAAGTTTGCAGCATGATATATACACTTATTAAATGGTGAATAAAATAGTCACAAAAAACATTTACTGAATCATCTCACATTTAAATGCAAATATGAACTATATTTATTTTACTTATGTGTATAGGTAAAATTAAAGGAAGTATGACTGTCTATAATCAGATATAGGATCTGAGATCATCAGGTAAAAGCCTTTGGCTATGGAGAAAACAATTACAGTATGAAGCACTAAATACCAGTTATCAGAGAGGAGGTGGTCTAGCAGAAAGTGTTACCAGAACAGATAAAACGAGTCAGATAGCCCAATTCCAAGACCAAGCTCATTGACAACATGAGGTAGTTGGACCAGTTATCCTCTAACCACTCTTTCAGTTGTAAAGTTATTTTCCATTAGGCAAATGAATGCTTTCAAACAAATCAAAACATATTCAGAAATTTTTAAAACCCACTAACATGCATATACCTAGATTTTCCACTAAATGGACAACAAGTTACGAGACCAGGCAGAGAAAAATTAACTATTCATCAAATATATTTCACTGTCCTTGGCAGAAAAGAGACTATTATTTCTCATCCCCCCAAGTTAGGTGTGGCCATGCAACTGGCCAAGAAATGTGGGCAGAAGTGATCTAAGCCACTCCCAGGGCTGGCCCATAAAAACCTCAGGCAACACCTTTCACTCCTTTTCCACAAGCCGCCAGTTGCATGCTGATGCCCCGGCTCATCTTTGAAACCCTGCACTGATAATACCAGAGCCCCATGATCCTGGGTCCCTGAATGACTAAGCGGGCAAAGCATACTAAATCACCATCACAAAGCCTGGACTTTGAGGAAAAAAACGATTCCTATTTTGTTAAGCCATCAAAATGCTGCAATTTATTCCTTTGTTTCAGCACTTAGCTTTACCTTAACTAACGTCTCTGGCACACTCAGTCTCATTCATAAACAGACAAATTCAATTTTTAGCTATATCTTTCCTTTCACTAAATTATTCTCACTATTATTCCAAAGGCTTACAGATCTTCATGTCCTAGTTCATTTTTTCAGTGAAACTTCTCAATTTTGCTAATATGCTGAACTTTTATCAAATTTCTCTGCACTGACATAATGAGCTTTGGAACTCTAAATATTAATACTGATCCTACTTCTGCTATTATGGCTAAGGAATAGTCCCTGGAAACATGTTTTCTTTCAGAGAAACAAAAAATGATGAAATAAAAATTTGCAAAAGCAAATCATCAGATAAGGAATTTGGTTGAACAAAGAAGAAAGCCCTTTTAAAATAGTTCTGTTCTTCACTCTGTCAACATTTATCAAATATCTATTAAGTGACATGCGTACATCAGTGAACAACAACAAAAAACTTTTGTAGGGACTTGTGGAGTTTACATTCTAGTAGGGGAGAGAGAGAGACAATAAAGAATCATATAAGGAGATTACACAGCACGTCAAAAGGTACTAAGTGCTATAAGAAAAAAAGAGCAACATCAGAGCTACAATGTGTGCTGGGTTTATAAGGAAAACCTTAACATTTGGGGGAAGGTGAGTTTAAGCCAAGACAAAACCTTTACTAGAAGTTAGGTTCTAAAGTCAATAGGTAAATTAAATCCATATGGTAAGAAACCAATGGTAGTACTTACTAGCTTATGACCTTGGGCAAGTTGCTTAACTCCTGCGAGCTTCAATTTCCCCACTTATGAAGTGGTAAAAATAATATCTATGACTTAAGGATACCGCAAAAGTCATGAATATAAAGGAGGATGGCTTAAAAAATATCTCCAACTGGCCCAAAACACCCACTTAACCCATCATTCACATTCCTGGATAAGAGAAAATATTAGTTAGGGTCTGAACTCAATTTGGTGCAGCAAAATGTCTCAAAATTAAATGACAATTTTTACATTATTATAGTGATATAAACTAAGCTAAAAAAAGAAAAGAAATATTTTTTCTTTGAGATGAAGGACATTTTCTCCAGTTATTTTTTCAACAAGAGACAAGCAAAACAAAAACACGATAGGGCACAAAATTTTTTTTAAGTGATTTATTTCAAGAAACTAATTAATCATTTATTTGTTTAACCATCCCTTGGGACAACGTGTAATCTATTCTGATAAGAAATGTGTAGAAAACAGACCTAACTTTTTGTTGTTGTTCAATTATTAGTAGGATACTCAATGTTTGGGCTCACAGAAGTATCCCTCAGGGAAATGCTCTGCGTGCCATTAGCACTATTCTTAATGAGGAAAAGCTCAGAACTCCTTTAGTTCAATGCCAGAATTGTTTTATCTTCAAGTCAAAAGAACAACTATTTGGAGTAACACCAAAACAAGCACTTAACAATTACATGCAGCAAGCTATTCATAAGCATCATATTGTTAATGCTGCTCTAATTATAAATAACCTTATTTTATCAAATAAAATGTGAGCAAATTTTTAAGTCCCACATACCTCTTTGACTGCTTTATTCCTTAACTTTAAGAAAAAAATCATCGCTTCAATTTAAAGAACCTCATTTTATTTTAAAGTCTTCTTACAGAAAAGTGACATATAGAGAATCCTTAAATTTTTAATCCATGAGTAGGTAATCTTCAAAGAAAACTTACAAACCATAAACAAAGACCTAAAACAGAATACGATGCTTATAATAATCCTCAATGATACAGTAAAGTGGGAAAATCTGAAGACTGATCCCATTTTATTAATGCCCTACCTAAACTCTATCCAAGAAACAGTGCTTCCTTCCTTATTTAAAAAACACTCCACTGACTCAATGAAATGTCCTTTTTGCCTTTTTTCCTCCATTTCTCTGTTTTGTTCTAAAAGCCAAGTGCAATTTTCTAGGTTTCTTTTCCTATCACTATCTATATGATCCCTACCCTTGTTTGAAGTCTTTCCTTACACTTTACTCATTGATGAATGAAGGACATACAACGTAGATTACTGAGCCAAAGAAAGCAAATCTAGGCTGTCTCACTGATATTTGGGGAACTTTAAGTTGCAAGGATTAATAGGGCTTACCGATGAACTAACATGGAATTGACAAGTTTAATCTAAACACATCATATGATGAAGCACCAACACTGTGAGGAAAATATACAAGTTTTTATAAAAATACAAAAGTTTACGCATGGATTAAAGTCAAAGTGAAGACTACTGTAGTCAATTATTATATGTATGACAATGCCACGAACTTTTACAAAATAGGTTTACTGCATGATGTGATAGAAAAAATGACCTAGATTATGGAAGTTACTCAAACTCTTGCCTTTGGTTATCCAAGTTAATAGGATAGAAGAAGGTGTAGGATGGGATTTCTGCTTACTTTGATGTAGTCAGACATTTAGACTGTAGTGCTTCTTCAGATGAAGGACTTTCTAGAAACTCTGAGATCGACTTGCTCCCCCACCACCAACTCCACCACCCAGTAGCCCTCAAGATTATGCAGGCATACCTATTTATCCGCAGCAGGACCAGTGTGATTGAAGTATCTGCCTGTCATGGATGTACCTCGAGTACAGTTAAAGCTACTACTCCAGCTATAGGGGAAGGAGCGACAGCAGTCACTCGCTGGGACTCCTATGGCAGTGTAATACTCACGTACAAACAACCAGTAAACAAGACTGCTGGTGATCTACATCCCTGATATCTACCACATACCTGCAGCCTAGAAATGCCACTTCTGGATTCCAACCAACTCTGAGCACTGACAGAGGTGAGTGTGCTAGATTTCCCAGCTCACCTCCTCCCCACTCCACTTCCACTGGCAGAGGTATATAAAAATTTCAGGAAATCAAAGAGAATAAGCAAAAGTTGCCACAAACATGTCTGCCCTGCCTACCAACTAGAGATGACAGACTACCCAAGAGAAACCTCACCAAAGGAGCTTTGACAGAGTATCGATCATATGAATGACATGACCATTTTCACTAAACATGGCACATATTTTCACCACAGGACTGTCTTGCGAAGAATTATTATTGATGTGATCTCCTGATACAAACAACATCTTTGGGAAAAGGAGCTAAGAACTCATCAGTCAACAGGGACTTTTCTGTGGCTCAGGGCCAATCTTCCTCAACCCCCCCCAAAACAAAGTTATAATTTATATACAGTAAACTGTATAAATCTTAAATGTACAAATCAATGAATTTTTACATACGTGTACATCTATGTTACCCCACTCCGATCAAAATATAAAACATTTCTATCACTCCAGGTTTCCTCAAGCCTCTAGTCAGTAACTCCTACTCCAAATCTCCACCCCCAGGTAATCATTATCCTTTAACCTTACTAGATTAATTTTGGCTCTTTTTGAACTTCACATAAATGGATTTATACAGCAGATATTCTTTTGTTTCTGCTTATCTTGCCCAACAGAATGTATGTGAGATTCATATTTGCTTCCGTGTATATTCACACACGCCTTTTGGTATGTAAATCTCACTTTTCTTGGGTACATACCCAGAAGTGATCATATAGCAGGCACTTTTTTTTCTTTCTCCCCAAAGCCCCCCAGTATATTAGCTGTATATTCTAGTTGTGAGCGCCTCTGGTTGTGCTATGTGGGAACGCCACCTCAGCATGGCCTGACGAGCAGTGCCATGTCCGTGCCTGAGACCCAATCCGGAGAAATCCCAGGCTGCCCAAGCGGAGCATGTGAACGTAACCACTCGGCCACAGGGCTGGCCCCAGTAGGCACGTTTTAAAGCTACATACTGTGGAAGTTTTTTTAAATGGTATTGTCAGTCTTTACAATTTAGTTGTGCTGGTGAATGCATGGCATCTCACTGTGGTTTTACTTTGCATTACTCTAGTAAAGAATGATGCTGAGCACCTTTTCATATGCTTATTAGCCATCTGAATGTTCACTTTTGGAGGCCCCGTTCAAGTTTTTTGTCCATTTTTAAAATCGTCTGCCTTCTTGTTGATTTGTAGGAATTCTTCATATATTCTGCACGAGTCCTTTATCCAACATATGTATTTAAATGTTTTCTCTCAAACTTCAGCTTGCCTTCCTGCTTTTTAATGATGTCTTTTGAAAAACAGAATTTCTTAATTTTAATGAAATTCACTTGATCCATTTTTCCTTTAGCACTTAGTAATTTTTTTGTCTTTTAAAAAAATCTTTCCTACCAAAAGGTCATCAAGATATTCTCGTTTTCTTCTAGAGAATTGTTTCAGCTTTCACTTCACCCTTCTTCCCACCAACACCTCTGATCCTCTCTCCCAACCCAGCCAAATTTGTCACATTCAAGATTGTACCACTTGACAACACAAATCGAATTCATTAAATCTTTTTTATTATGTGTGATACTATTTAAAAAGCCAAATAAACCTGATAGTAAACAATAAATTGTGATGACGGGAATGTATCTCCTTTGGGAATATACCATAATGACTCCTCAGAGAACTGTTTGAGTTATCACTTCAATTTCTAATAACACACACCCAGCTTTAACTGATATACGCAGGTACTTTCTGTTACAAACTAAAAGATATTTCAGGTGATTCCCAGAGGTGAGGATTAGGGGGTGGGCAAAATGGGTGAAGGGAATCAAAAGGTGCAAACTTCTAGCTATAAAATAAACAAGTCATGTGGATGTAATGGACAGCATCGTGACTACAGTTAATAACACTGTATTGCATATCTGAAAGTTGCTAAGAGAGTAGCTCTTAAAAGTTCATCACAAGAAAAAAAATTACGTATGGTAACTAGACTTACTGTGGTGATTTCACAATATATACAAATACTGAATCATCATAATGCTTAGACTAAAATTGGACATACACTGAGCAGATACCAAATGAACTCATTTCCCACTGTTTAACCGACCTGAGCTCAGTGGAATCAGCCATTTGATAGAAAGGAATACAGAACTTTCACATATTTCTGCAAACATGAATCAACCTTTGACTTTGTCTTTCTGCAAATTTTAGCATATGTCTGAATCATACAGTATCTCTCCTGTCAGTGAACTCACATTAAGAAACAAATGAAGAGGAAAGAATTAAGCATTTGAAGTATTTATACAAGTAATTTGCAAATGGTGATAATCACCAAGATCCAGATCTCCCTAAACCTTTTTAACTGAATATATAAAATCCAGTACTATCCTAAAATTCCCACTATGACATGTTTGAGTCCACCTGGCTAGGTGATACACTCTCTTTTATGAACCTACTAAAACTGAAACCAGCAGTGAGATATACTCATAGTGGGAAATGAAATGTGCCTGGTATAAAAACACCCTACTCATTCAAGAATAAAGTTCATTCTATTAAGTTTGTTTTCTCAATTACTTTATTAAAATCTATTAATGACTACTACTACACAGTTAGAAAAATAAAGCCAATTAAACATTTTTGGATTACCTTTACATTACTATTCAGAAGGTCCCAATTTTTTAAAGGCAATAATATTTCACCAAGTGTCAATTAAAATTCATGCAACTCACAGACAAATCATGTAATCCACTATTTTTAAAAAAAATGTTACCACTGAAGTGAAGCTAGACTTACCTGTAGTAATGGCTCTATGGAACTGATGCATGTCTTCTCCTGAGAGCTCCTGGGCTACCTGCAATATCTTTTGTCTGACACCATCCAATTTAATTTCTGATTCAGTCAATATTTCTTCCATATCAGGAGCACTATAATTAAGATATTGGGAACTTTTGGAACATCAGCCAGATGCTTTGACAGTGAAAAACTGAAATAATCTAAATATCAATTAACATAAGACTATATAAATATTGAACGTATTTGGATACTTTTAACTCAAAACTGCAATTATATTTCATTAGAAGTATGGAAAAACATGCAAAATACTATAACATCCTATTAAGTGAAAAGAGAAGTATACAAAGTTGCATGTATAATATGATCATAACTGCAAGAAAAATTATGTTCATAAAAATATGACATCTGGAGATGTCTGCTCTTATTCAGGATGGAGTAACATAGATTTATCCTCGCATCAGAAACAACTAAAAAAAATACACAGAACAATGGTTTTCAGACACTGGACAAGAGGCAGCATGGGACAGTGATCCCTGAGAGATGGGTGAAAAAAAGGACATGTGCCCTGTGACTGTCCCATCTTATTGCTTGGAGTTTCCAAGTGACAGTACAGGGATGAGAAACCCAGGTTGCGCCTGGGAGTCTCCCTGAGAAAGCATTTTGAACTGAATGAAAATGAAAAACAACATATCAAAATTTGTGGAATGTAGCATACTAAAGCATCGAGACTTAAAACAAAAATTTATAGCACTAAATGCCTATATTAGAAAAGAAGAAATGATCTTAGTTTCTTCTTTGATCTCAGCTTCCACCTTAAGAATATATACAAAGAGGAGCAAAGGAATCCAAAGCAAGTAGAAAAAGAAAAAACACAGAAATCAATGTAACAGAAAACCAAAAAATAGACAATGTCAGTGAAACCAACAGTTGGTCCTTTAAGATCAACAAAACTGGTAAACCTCTAGCCAGACAGATTACAAAAGAAGAGAGGACACAAATTACCAACATTAGGAATGAGATGCTTACTCAACTGTTTACTAATCAAAAAATGCATGTATAATATGGTCACAACTACAATAAAAAACACTACATAAAATATGAAATCTGCTGACAGTAGCTATCTTCAGGTATTATGACTGACTTCTTTCATTCAGCATCTTTACTTTTCTGTCATTTATTATTTTTCTAAAGATTATTATTTTCTAAGTTTACTATAATGAGCATTTATTATTTTTGGGTGGACAAATGACTTTATACAATAACATGGCTTTTCCTAAAACATTAAGTTCTCCTGTCATAGTTCTATTACTTCTTTAAACTGCTGAATATTGATGGCAATTGTTTTAGAATTGCAATTTGTATTTTAAAAAGGTGTTCATAATTAATCAAAACAATGTTGCTTCTTTCCATAAAACAAGCTCAAGTATGTACAAGCTATCTGAGAATTTGTTTATAAAACAAGCAAAAACCAATTTTAGATTCAGGTAAGATAAAGAAAAGGTTAACAGTGCCACATTCCAATAAATCTATGCACGACAAATTTACTTCCACGTAGTGGAAGAAAAATTAAAGTATTAGAGAGTTATCCTAAAAGTTGTAAGTTAGTGAATAGACGAGTACTTCAATAATATTTTTAATAATAAAAAGATGACAAACTATGTTTGGTCTTCCTCAAATACTTTATAAGATACATAGTGTAAAGCCTATCATAGCTTTCCTTCTAGAGACATCTGGAATTTCTAACAAGAATCTCTTGTAGCGAATTGCAGGGTGGGCACTTTCTACCCCCATGTGGAACAGAGACACAAAGAAAGCTGGTCAAATGAAATATGAAGCAAACAAAGAAGCAAAGATGAAAGATGGAGATGCATTCATAAGATATTCCGGAATCTTTATAATTCACTTTCCTTCTCTACGTAGGCTAGTGTTTAAGCTGGTTTCTTTTACTTGCAACCAAAAAAATCTTAAATATACAGAGCCTACCTAGAAAGATAAAACAGTAAAACCCTAGAGAAGGAAATCTCAAAGAAATTAATGTCACAGAGCTGAAGGAAAAGGAAATTTCAAAGAAGAGTAGTCAACAATATCATATGCTGCAAAAATGTAAAATAAGAAAATAGCAGAAGAGAGTGTACTAGATTTAGCAATATGAAGGTAACAAGGGCAATTTCAATAGTTGTAAGGCAGAAAGGCAGACTGCAATGAGTTGAAAAATGAATTGGAAGATAAGCAGATTTTAACATTTATCTAATATTAAAATTTATGCATGTGTCATCCAAGTAAAGCTTTAACATTTTAGGCTCTAATAAACCATCCAAAATTTAATATTTTCACAAATAATAGCTATATCAATGAATGATCTTAACAGAACACAAAATCCCCAGCTGCTCTGTAAAGAAGAATTTTTCCCTCTTATTTTTATTAAAATGTTTATTCTTAAAATCTACCTGCGGGGCCGGCCCAGTGGCCAAGTGGTTAAATTCTCGTGCTCCACTTTGGCGACCCAGGTGCCATGTCCTGCCCAAGGACATGGCACCACTCATCAGGCCATGCTGAGGCGGCGTCCCACATGCCACAACTAGAAGGACCCACAACTAGAATATACAACTATGTGCTGGGGGGATTTGGGGAGAAGAAGCAATTAAAAAAAAAAGAAAGAAAGATTGGCAACAGTTGTTAGCTCAGGTGCCAATCTTTAGAAAAAAAAAATCTACCTGCTGCTACCGTCCTTTGACTCCAGTGTTCACAGAATAAGTCACAGATTATTCTAATAGCAAGTTATTGCCCATTGATGTATAAAGCATTACAAAATACATTTATAAAATACATATCAAACTGTATCCAACTATAACAAGTTTTAAAGATATTTACTTACCTTGTAATCCTATGGAGGAGAAAAATGGTTCTTTTACTTTCAACAGTTATATCCCGACTAAGTTTCACAAGTCTCTCGTATTTGTCATGTCTCGCATCAAGTTCCTGCTGAAACGCTAAGAACACAGTATTATGATCCTAAGCACACATATTCTATATTTAACCCATCAAACAATATTGTTATTATGCATGAGGAAGCAAACATTATTTACTCCATAAAAATGAAGAGGACAAAATCATCTTATTTATTTTTAAAGTACTTGGAAATCAAAGATTCTGCTAGTAACCAAAATATTCTTTCTTTAAATACAAGTATGCCTTAACTGGGTTTTACCACTCAGAGTCTCACCATGAGATGTATATATTGTAAAAATTATCTGGTCTAGTAAACATGAGATTATCACACATAACTACTTACAACAATTACTTCCAACTATCTCCCTAAGTTACATCAAGTTTTTTTTTAATTACCTTATCACATACAATTATCTCCCAAAAAAGAAACTGGAGTTTTTAAATTAAAAGTTTATAAGTTTTAATATCGTTAACTTTCTGAATTTTTAAGCCCTAGTCACTGAAATACCCATAAACCACTTAACTCTTAAAAACCACTTTATTTCAGAAGCATTGTCACTTCAAAGACCTAGCAAGCTGCCTGTCATATTCGGAGCACCCAATAGCTGCATTTTGCATGAATTAAAAAAATCCAAAACTTGAATAAACTATTAACCAAATTAGTAGTTGACAGGGACCTAAATACATCTAGTTTGTTATTATTGAGATAATAATTAGGCTAGGATTTGCCTAATATCTCAAGATAACCAAATGTATTCATTATCTATTATGAATACATTAATGACCCCACTTCACAGTGGTCATTACGAAGACCAAGTTAAATAAGACAGATCCTGTTCTCAAAGAGCTTAGTCCAGTATAAGAAATAAAATATGACCATGCTACAGTAAACATATGTAACAGGTTCAGTAAAACAGGAACCACATTTTTTTGTTCACTAACAACACATGCCAGAACATAGCTGATAGTCAATGAATACTTCACGACTGAATGGAAGGATGGAGAATGAATGAATGCTACGTTTGTCACCAATCTGCGTGAGAGAAAAACCAGAAAGGCTTCAAATAGAAGCCACTTGAGCTGGGTTTTGAAGAAAACCATAGCTCACCCGATGGACAATGGGGGCACCAAGTTAGAAGCAATTCCAAGGTTAAAGAACTGTGTGTGAAAAGGCAGGCAGGAAAATAAAAACAGCAAAACACACTTGGAAGCAGGCAGCTCTAGCCCACTGAGTACACAGCGGTATCAACAGGCTCTCCACTCAATTACAACTAGTTGTCTTACACCGCTGAAGATCACTTCAAGTGCTGTGATGGTTTTAAAACATATCCATCAATTATTTGAGACTCCTCCCTTCAACAGGTGGAACCTAATTCCCGTCCCGTTAAATACGAGGCAGAGTTTTTAAGCCAGCTCATGTAACAAACAGAACCTAGCAAAAGTGATGGTGCATGACGCCCAAGATTAGGACACAGGGGATTGCTCTCTGTCCAGGGGAAGCCAGATGCTACACGAGGGCACTCAAGCAGCACTATGGAGGGGTCCACGCAGAGAGGAAGAGAGAGCCAGTTTTTGGCAGAAGGCCTAACTTGTCAATCGAGCCTTTCAAGGACTGCAAGTCAGAATCAACAGGCAAGCCCCTCTCAGCTTCCTGAACCACAGAAACTATAAGGTCCAGTGTGGCAGACTGAGGACAAGAGGAGGGAGAATTTTGTTTTGTTTTGTTTTGAAATGAGAACCAGTTTGATGAAGTTAAAACACTGAGAAAAGAGGGATTATGAATATATACATATATATATATGATTTACTAACAGATATGCGTTCCTACTGGGTGCAAAGTGCTATAGTCAAAACAAAAATATAGCTCCCGTCTTCAGAAGTCTAGTTGAGGAAACAAAACCAACACACAATAAAAAACTGATTAAACATGTATATAAACACCTGATATATATATACATACACACATATATACACATCTGATATACATATATGACATACATACATATATATCAGGGACACAATAATTTTCAGGTGCGTGGCATGTCTGATGCTCATTAATTAATGTTTACCTGGGAAACTATCATGGGAAAAAAGTCAAGACTTTCGTAATCTCAACTCTCGCGGCAGACCTAACACCACGGCAAACCCTCCAGGAAAAGAGGCTCACACAGGCACATCCTAAATTCCTGGGGGCTGTCCTCGCGCAGCCCACGGCTAAAGAATCCTCGTTACCACCTCTTTAGTCCTCTTCCCTTCGCCAACTTACATTTGAAGGCCAACATCACAGGCGAAGATGAATTAACATCCTTCCCTTCTCTTCTCTGGTTATGTGGGAAATTGTCATGCTTCCTTTTCCTGAACCCTCCTGATCCTAACGTAGAAAAGGAGAAAAGAGTCGGATAGGGCTCTTCCCTCGCCAAGAGCTGACAAAATATCACACAGGCAAACCCTCCCCCCGCCCTTCCTTCCTTTAAAACCAGAGCCCCACAGGGCCCTCGCCTTATAGGCTTTCTCAGCTGCTCTGCTTTTCCCCCTCAAACCCTAAGCTCATGTCATCCGGGCCTCCACCAATGGGTCCCATGATCTGCACAAGGAGAGGAATGATCGAATTAACATAAAAAACAGCTCGAGGATTTAACAAAACGAAGGGTGTAAGGAGGGCCAGTGTGGCCGAGAAGATCAGCAGGGCTGCCCCCACCCCGCCCCGGGCCTGCAAGAGGCGAGGGCATCCCCCCAGGGTGAGAAGTGGAAAATCTGACAAAAGGGCTGCAGAGCCTCCCCCTTTGAGTAAATAACGCCCAAGGCTGTCGAGGACGCCACCTTCTTTGTTGCTCATGTCGTCAAGGCCTACGGTGAGACGAGCGGACACTGAGGGCCTCGGTGCAAGTGGAGTGCGTAAGGCGACCGCCGGAGAGCCCGCTGAGGCGCCCTTTGCTGCCGGGCGACGTCGACGCACCGGCCGGAAGCCGCGCCTGCAGCCACTCAGACCTCTCTCTTCTCCCTCGCACACTTCCGGCCTGCGACTCAGCCCCGCCGCCACTGGTTCCGCCCCGCGCTTGGCCCGGGGGACCTCGCGCCCGCGCGCCGTCGTCGCGCCTGCCCTCGGCTGTGCCTGAAGACAGAAGCTACGCCACGCGAGTCTCTGTTTGCGCTGTTAATGAAAAAGATGAGGCGGCCTCCTGGAGATGAGATCTGTGTGAAGGTAGGAAAGCGGCGAAAATTGTGATTTTTTTTTTTTTTTTTCCTCAAGGCACCTTTGGGACACCCTCGCCTTCCCTCAGCATGGACCCAGCCTCCCGCGTGGTGCATAGTGGGGGTTGTAGTTCCCTCGCAGGAGCGGCCGCCTGTGCAGGAGACCAGGCTGTGAGGAAGGAAGGAGTGGCTGATGTCCTGTGAGACGTCTTCTCAGGACTGAAGCCCAACCTTACAGTTAGGAGTTTTTAAACTTCCCACAGTGAGGCCAAGAGCTAAAGTGATGGAAATATGCAAATCAATGAGTTGATGGCGTTATTGGTATTTTTTCTGACGAAGGTAAAACCACCCTCTGTTCTCCCCTTCGGCCCTGCGTGTCTGCCACCTTCTCCTCCCTGCTCCCCGTCGTCTCTCGCTTTAGCCCTTTTTCCTGGCTCTCTGGAGCCAGACTGCTTGCCTTCATATTCGTCTCCGCCACTCAGTGACTGCGTGACTAAGGAAATGGCTAACTTGTGTACCTCTCTCCTTTTTTCTTTTTTTTGGTGAGGAAGATTGGCCCTGAGCTAACATCTGTGCCAGTGTTCCTCTATTTTGTATGTGGGACACGTCCACAGCATGGCTGCCAAGGAGTGGTGCTAGGTTGGCACCTGGGATCAGAACTGTGAACCCCGGGCCACCTAAACCGTGAGCAGGAACTTAACCGTTATGCCACCTGGCCGGCCCCCTGCACCTCAGTTTTTTTTTATCTGTAAACTAGGGATGGAATAGTACCCGCCTCACAGGATTATTTGAAGACAAAGTGAGTTTATAGTAAGGTGTATGGAAGAGTGCCTTTCACATGGGAAATGCTCAAACGTTAGCTTTGACACCCTTCTCCCAACGTCGCTCTCCAAAACAGAGGTTAGTAATAATAACAGGTGTGCACTACTAAATTGTGAGCTTTTAATAAAATTGTGGGCAGGTGCTGCCATATCTTAGACTTATTAGTCTTTGTTCCCCACCCCGCCCATACTGTGCTGGCACAGTGCCCGTGTAACCTCCGGAAGTGTTTGTTGAATGACCTCCCATCATCAGGATGCGTAACAAAGTGGCAATCCAGCATCCTCCAGGTGTAAGTAAGCTCAGGCTAAGACTTGGTAAGTTGGGTGGCCTAGGCCTAGTAGGGGAAACAAAGAATATTCTGTTGTGATTTCTCCAAATAACCTCCGTATTGTAGGCATGTATTGTACACACAGTCTCTTTCCTCCTTGTTGATTTAGAAACAAAGGAACAGTAAATGAAACAAGTTGGCTAGAATGTGGTGGTAATTTCCAGCCCCTGACAGGAGTGTGTCTTGGGAAGGTTTTCTGCTCTGGGTAATCTCTAGGGTGTCTTCCAACTCGAAAGCAAGAAATCACCACCACCCATCATGCCTTTGCAGCTCTTGGAATACAGGAATTGGTTAGTCAAATTCATGGATACAACAGGCTCCTGAGGACCTGGGCTGAACAGTTGCTTTGTGGATGTTGGGCAAATAATTCTGAGTTTGTGTGAGGTCTGACCCTGCTGACATTACCCACCAGTATCTGCCTACTCTGATTAGAGATGACTTGATCGTCGAAAGAAATATATAGACAACTCTTTTATAAATGTAGCCATTTTACTGTGACTCCCTCTAGATCAAAGGAAGCCAGTAACTTATGAACATTTTTAGTCAATGCTTATTTTTCCATCATAGTCTGGGAGAAGTGTATTTTTCCTAGCTATGTAGTAGCAGCTGCCTAGACCTCAAGTTTTTTTAAATCTGGAGCAGCCATATTGCTTTCCTTTCTCCAGCCACCACTCCTGTTCAGCTGTTCAACTACAGCTATGTTGCTTGAACTGCTTTTCACTGTGTTCCATAAATTTAAGGATCAGAACGCTGTTTCACAACCTGTAATGACTTCTCAGAGTACTTAATGAAGGTGAATCCCGGTGACACTTTCCAAGCATTTATTTCCATACGCAGTGACCCTAGGTGTCCCAACCATAGCTACTCCTTTGTCAGGAAATACCTTTCAATCTCTGACAACCTGCAGAAGGCACCTTCACCTTGACTGTCTCCTGGTTTTATTGCTTCAGATGCATACACATAGTTTTGGTATTTGGCAAAACATATTTTTGTTTGTTTTTAAAGGAAAACTATCACCCCAGGTCAGGAATAAGAAGGTAAAGATTTCAGTAAGACCTTAGCTCTGGAATGGTGTTCTTTCCTCCTCCTGCTGTTGCATTCTAATTGCCCACATTTGACTCTGAATAAAACTCTAAGGCTTTTAAACACACCTGTTTTTATGCAGTTTATAAATCCTCACATTTGTCACCTATACGGGAAAAAAAAAATCACATATCAAAGTTGATTTTCGGTATTGAAAAAAATCATAAATGGTCATGCACTGCATAATGACATTTTGGTCAATGATGGACTGCATATACAATGGTGATCCCATAAGATTAGTACCATATTGCCTAGATGTATAATAGTCTATGCCATCTAGATTTGTGTAAATACATTCTGTGATGTTTGCACAACCACAAAATCACCTAATGACGTATTTCTCAGAATGTGTCCCATTGTTAAGAGATGCATGGCTGTAATCAAGAGAAGAAACATAGGCCCTCAAGGGATTTTCTGTTTCAGCATTTACCTTACGTAGTTATTATATGAACGTGGGCGGAGAGGGGGTGGGATATATCATGGGGAGTTGCCAGAATCTTTAGTGACCATTTTTAAAGATTTTATTTTTTTTTCCTTTTTCTCCCCAAAGCCCCCCAGTACATAGTTGTATATTTCTCGTTGTAGGTTCTTCTAGTTGTGGTATGTGGGACGCTGCCTCAGCGTGGTCTGACGAGCAGTGCCATGTCCGTGCCCAGGATTCGAACCAACGAAACACTGGGACGCCTGCAGCAGAGCGCGCGAACTTAACCACTCAGCCGCGGGGCCAGCCCCCTTTAGTGACCATTTTTAAAGTGATAACTCTAGTATTTAAAAGGTACCCGTATGTCCATAGTGATATTGTGAAGTGTACACATACCAACTCACAGATTTGTTTTTCAAGCAATGCTAGGACTTAGTAGGAGAAAATAATGTTCCAGTTCTTTACTGGAGAGAGAAGCTGGTATTTGAGGGAGTGAAGAGGGATGGGCAAAACTACAATGAGATACCACTTCACATCCACAAGGATGGCTATAATCAAAAAAGTAGAAAATAACAAGTGTTAATGGGGATATGGAGAAATTGGCACTCTCATCCATTGCTGGTAGAAATGTAAGATGGTGCCTCCCCTGTAGAAGATAGTTTGGCAGTCTGAAAAACTTAAACATAGAATTACCTTATGACCCAGTAATTCCACTGCTAGGTGTACACCTTGTATGTGGATGTTCACAGCGGTACTATTCACAATAACAGGAAGGTGGAAAGCACCCAAACGTCCATCAACAGATGAATGGATAAACAAAATGTGGTGTGACCATACAATGGAATATTATTTATCAATAGAAAGAAATGAAATGCTATCCATGCTGCAATATGAATGAACCTTGGAAACATTATACTAAGTGAAAGAAACCAGTCACAAAAAGACCTCATATTGTATGATTACATTTATTTGAAATATTTAGAATAGGCAAGTCTATGGAGACTAGACTCGCAGTTGCTTGGAGCTGAGACGCACGGGAGAGGGGTATAGATGAGTGACGGCTAAAGAGTGTGGGGTTTCTTTTTCAGCTGATAAAGATGTTCTAAAACTGATGATGATTGCACATATCTGGAATATACTAAAAACTATTGAACTGGTCACTTTAAATGGATGAATTGTAAATCAGTGAATTATGTCTCCATAAAGCTGTTAAAAGATTTTAAAAAGAGTGATGGGAAACATTCTTTTCAAGTCCTGGAAATATATACATGTAGTTATATAGACATACTGCAATGTTATTAGGGAAAAGTAATAAGCAATATGGCTTAAATTTATTTTTAATAATCTGTAATTAAAAATACGTAAAATACAGGGCTGGCCCAGTAGCGTGGCGGTTAAGTTCTCACGCTTTGCTTCTGCGCTGGGCTTTGCCAGTGCAAATCCTGGGCGTGGACCTACGCACCACTTATAAAGCCATGCTTTGGCAAGCATCCCACATATAAAAGTAGAGGAAGATGGGCATGGATGTTAGCTCAGGGCCAATCTTCCTAAAAAAAAAAAAAGTAAGGTACTTTAACTACAGATTTGATCATCTTCAACAAACGTTTCCATGCCTCGTTTATGCCTGATGATGTAATTTGTGCTGTAAAGGACACAACCGTTTTCTTATTCATTCAACAAATATTTATTGAGCACCTACCGTGTTACAGGTACCATTGTAAGAATTGGTGATCCCTGTTCTCATGAAGTTTATTTTCTAGTGAGAGGAGACAAAGAACAAAATTAGTAAGTAAAGTATATACCATTAGAAAGTGATCACTGCTATAGAGAAAAATAAGATGAAAAGAAAAGGATGTGAAGGGTAGAGTTTCCGGGGGTGGGGTGAGAGTTGCAACTGAGATAGGATGGTCAGAAAAAGAGCTCACTGGGGAGGGGACATACATCTGAAGGAGGTAAATATAAGCTGTGCAAATACCTGGGGTATTTTCCCTTCCCTGTGTGCCAGTAATTCTCGCCTTTCTCTCCTATATTATTTTTTTCTTTTGCTCTCTACTGCATCATTCCCAGCACGATGCAAACTTACAATCATATTGTCCGTCTTAAAATACATCTGACTCCACTTCTGTCTCCAGCTTACACACCATTTCTCTGCTTCCCTGTACTGTCTCTATTTCTCCTGTTCTTCCTGATCCATCTCTAATCAGGCTATCACTTTTCAGAAACTGCTCTTGTCAAGATCACGAATGACTTCCATATTGCTAGATATGCTGGTCATACTTAATCCTCATCTCACTTGGCCTATGAGCAGCATTTAACACAGTTGTCATTGTCTGTGTCACTACTGGACACCACATTCTCTTGACTTCCCTTCTACCTCACTAGCCAGTTCTCCTCAACCCTTTGTGGTTCCTCCTCATCTCCTCAAACTCTTAGCATTGAATTGCTCCAGAAGACTTCCTCTGCTCTATTACACTTACACTTGTATTGATCCCATTCTCATGGTTTTTAATGCCATCTATATTCTAATAATCCCCAACGTTCTATCTCCAGTCCAGAAAACTCATGTATCCAGTCCAAACTCATATCAGATCACCTATTCAGTATCTCATCTTGAGTGTCTAATGTGTATCTCAAAATTAACGTGTCCAAAATTGAATGTAACAATTCCCCAAAACCCATCTCTTCAGCATTATTCCCTGTTTCAGTTAATGTAAATCTCTTTCCAATTGATCAGACTAAAAGACTAGAGTCATCTTTGACTCCTCTTTTTTTCACGTTCCACGTCATATTTTCTGTAAATTGTGTCCTGCAAAATTCATATGTTGAAGCCCTAAAATTCAATGTGAGTTATTTGGAGATAGGGCTTTTAGGAGGTAATTAAGGTTAAATAAGGTCATAAGGGCGGGGCCCTAATTCAGTAGGACTGGTGGCCTTATAAGAAGAGGAAGACAGTGCGAGCTCCTTCTCCATGTGCACACACCGAGGAAAGGCTATGCAAGGACCCAGCAAGAAGGTGACCATCTACAAGCCAGGAAGAGAGATGTCCCCAGAACTTGACCATCCTGGCACCTGATCTTGGACTTCCAGCCTCCAGAACTGTGAGAAGATAAATTTCTGTTTAAGCCACCCAGTCTACAGTATTTTGTTACGGCAGCTCATGCAGACTGAAACACTTTTCATGACCAAATCCTATTGGCTCTACCTTCAGTATCTATTCAGATTACAACCAATCTCCCCAAATTCTACTATTACCCCCTTAGTCCAAGCTACTATCATCTCTCGCCTGAAATACTGCAGTACCCTCCTAACTGAACACAGATGTCAGTCCCCATCAAGAGGTGGAGTCGCTTTCCCCTCCCCCAAAAGCTCAGTTGGCCTTTTGACTTGCTTCAACTAATAGAATGTGGAGGAAGTACTACTGGGCCTTTAAGAGACCCGACAGCTTCCCCTTTAGCTCTCTTGGAACCTCGAGCCACCATGTAAGAAGTCTGACTACCCTGTTGGAAAGAGAGGCCTGACCAGCCCCTGTTTCTTCCTAGCAACTCAGCTGAGGCACCAGACATATGAGTGAGGCTCTCTGGAACATTCCAGTCCCAGCTAAACTCCCTCCTGAAGGCAAAAGCATGATGGCCCCAGCAATCACCACCATGGAGCAAAAGAACCATCCAATCAACGCACAGAATCATGAAAAATAGTAAACTGTTGTTTTAAAACACTTGAGTTTCAGAGTAGTTTGTTACGCAGCAAGAGAAAACTGATACACACTGGTCTGGTGTTTTCAGTTTTGCTCTCACCTTCAGTCATTTTTCCACACAGCAGACAGAGTGATTCCATTAACATATACAAAGATGATGTCACTCCCCTACTTAAAACTTCAAGGACTGTCATCTCCCTCAGAGTCAAAGTCAAAGTTGTTACAAGCCCTTACATACTGTGGCCTAACCACCACCCCATTACCTTGTTCACATCTACTGTTTGCTAACTCTGCTCCATCCTCTTTGACCTGTTCTCAAACAGGCTAGGCATGGTCCCACCTCAAGGCCTTAGCAGTTGCTGTTCCTTCTGGTGGATTGCTCTTCCCACAAATCTCTTCATGACTTGTTCTTTTCTTCCTTCATATCCTCACTGAAAATGGCAGCTTTTCATTGAGGCCTTCTGTGGTAGCCCAAATAATGGCTTTCCAAAGATGCCCACTTCCTAACCATGACCTCCAGAACTATAAGTGGCTTTCTGTAAGCCACTAAGTTTGTGATAATTTGTTACAGCAGCAATAGAAAACCAATACACTTTCCTAGCAGTCCTATCTAAAACAGCAACCTCTGTCATTCCTGGCACTTTCTATCTCCCTTCTATGCTTTATATCATAAATATATTTTACCATTTATTTTATTTATTGTCTTGTGTCTTCCACTAGAATGTAAGCTCCACTTGGTCAAGAACTTGTGTCTGTTTTATTCTTGGAGATAATCTCCACTGCCTAGTATAACATAGCATCTGACACATAATGGGCATTCAATACATACTTGTTGAATAAATGAATGAACAAATGATATGCAAATATATTACTGCTATCTGTAGATTATCTTTTTTTTTTTTTTTGGAGGAAGATTACCCCTCAGCTAACTACTGCCAGTCCTCCTCTTTTTGCTGAGGAAGCCTGGCTCTGAGCTAACATCCGTGCCCATCTTCCTCTAGTTTATACGTGGGACGCCTACCACAGCATGGCTGCCAAGCAGTGCCATGTCCGCACCCGGGATCCGAACCAGCGAACCCTGGGCCGCCGAGAAGCAGAACGTGCGAACTTAACCGCTGCGCCACCGGGCCGGCCCCTGTAGATTATCTTTTTTTAATATATATTTTTATTGAAATATATTTGACATATAACATTGTGTAAATGTAAGGTGTCCAACATGTTAATTTGATACATTTATCCGTTGTAAAATGATTGTCATAATTAGCACCTCTATCACATTATGTAATTTTCTTTTCTTTTTAGTATTTGGAATATAGATTGAAAGGGAGTTTTTAAGATTTTAATATAGTCAAATTTATCAATCTTTTCCTTCAAATATTTGTATTTTATGCCTTGTTTAATAAATCCTTTCCTCCATCAGATTATAAAAATATTACCCTATATATTCTTGTAAAAGTTTAAAACTTGTGCTTTTTCCAATTAGGTTTTTAACCTACCTGGAATTGATGTTATATATTGATAAGTGACTGACCCAGGACCACATATGGAATATTTTGTCATTTCCCCACTGATTTATAACACCACAGTGGTCATTTATCAAGATGCCACATATCCATGGGTCTGTCTGTAGCACACTCTCTTTAATTCCTATAGCTTTGTAATATAGCTCGATCTCTTGAAGGCCAAGTGCCTTTAACCTCTCCCTACAATATTCTTCATATATTTTGCAGTTGGCCTTTACTGTTTCATATCAGTTTTTTTTTTATTGAGGCATAATTGACATATAGCATTACATTAGTTTCAGGTGTACAATATAATGATTCGATGTTTGGATACTCTGCCAAATGATCACTACAATAAGGCTAGTTACCATCTGTCATTGTACAAAGTTACAAAAACTTGTGATGAGAACTTTTAAGATTTACTCTCTTAACAACTTTCAAATCTGCAATAAAATATTATAGACTGTAGTCACCATGCTGTACATTACATCCTCATGACTTACTTTATAACTGGAAGCTTGTATCTCTTGACTGCCTTCAGCCTTTCACCCAACTCCTGACCCCCTCCCCTCTGGCAACCACCAGTTCATTCTTGGTATCTGTGAGTTTTGTTTTCTTTGTTCCTTTGTTTTGTATTTTAGATTCCACATATAAGTGATATCACACAGTATTTGTTTTTCTCTGTCTGACTTATTTCACTTAGAATAGCCCTCAAGGTCCTTCCATCTTGTCACAAATGGTAAGATTTCATTCTCTTTTATGGCTAAGTAGTATTCCATTGTATATATATACCGTATCTTCTTTATCCATTCATCCATCCACTGATGAACACTTAGGTTGTTTCCAGATTTTGACTATTGTAAATAATGTTGCAATGAACATAGAGGTGTATATATCCTTTTGAATTAGTGTTTTCATTTTCTTAGGATAAATACCCAGAAGTGGAATTGCTAGATCATATGGTAGTTCTATTTTTAATTTTTTGAGGAACCTCTATACTGTTTTCCATAGTGGCTGCACCAATTTACATTCCCACCAACAGTGCACTAGGGTTCCCTTTTCTCCACATCCTTACCAATCTTGCTATTTTTTGTCTTTTCAATAATAGGCATTCTGAAAGATGTGAGGTGATATCTCATTGTGGTTTTGATTTGCAATTACCCGAAGATTAATGACATTGAGCATCTTTTCATGTACCTGTTGGCCGTCTGTATGTCATCTTTGGAAAAATGTCTATTCGGATCCTCTGCCCATTTCTTAATTGGATTGTTTGTTGTTTTGTTATTGAGTTGTATTAATTCTTTATGTGTTTTAGATATTAACCTTATCGGATATATGATTTGCAAATATTTTCTCCTATTCAGTGGGTTGGCTTTTCATTTTGTTGATGATTTCGTTTTCTGTGCAGAAGCTTTTTAGTTTGGTGTAGTCTCACTTGTTTATTTTTGCTTTTGTTACCTTTGCTTTTGAAGTCAGATCCAAAAAATAATCACCAAGACCCTCAACAACAAGCTTACTGCCTATGTTTCCTGGTTTTATGGTTTTTACGGAGTTTTATGGTTTCAGATCAGTTTTAACAATTTTAAAAATTGAGATATAATTTACATGCTATAAAATTCACCCTTTTAAAGTGTACAATTCAGTGGTTTTTAGTATATTCACAAAGCTGTACAACTATCATCACTATCTAATTCTAAAACATTTGCATCATCCCAGAAAGAAACCTGTGCCTATTAGCAGTCACTCCCCCTCCTCCCTCCTCAGCCTCTGGCAATCACTAGTCTACTGTCTGTCTCTATGAATTTGCCTATTCTGAGCATTTCATACAAATGGAATCTTACGCTATATGGCCTTTTATGTCTAGCCTTTTTCACGTAGCATAATGTTTTCAAGATTCATCTAGCACTATAAGAACTATAAGTGGCTTTCTGTAAGCCACTAAGTTTGTGATAATTTGTTACAGCAGCAATAGAAAACCAATACACTTTCCTAGCAGTCCTATCTAAAACAGCAACCTCTGTCATTCCATGTATCTGTCATTGCATGTATCAGTACTTCATTCTTTTTCATGGCTGAATAATATTCCGTTGCAAAGGTATACGATGTTTTGTTTATCCATTTATCAGTTGATGGACATTTGGGTTGTTTCCACCTTTTGGCTATTGTGAGTAATACTGCTATGAACATTTGCCTACAAGCCTTGTGTGAACATATGCTTTCAGGTCTCTTGGCTACATACCTAGGAGCAGAAGTGCTGGGTCATATGATTCCTATCCATTTTAGAATTGATTGCTAAGTTCTATGAAAAACACTGTTAACTTATTAATTAAAATACACTGAATATAGAGATTACTTAGGGGAGAATTTATGGTGAGTTTTCTATTAGATCTATAAACTATGGATATACTATATCTCGATTTATTCCTTTTTTTATGTCCTTCGTAAATACAGTTTCACTTAACTTTGGTTAGATTTATTCCTAGGTTCCTTATAGTTTTTATTAACTTTATTCTATGAACTTGAGAGTTTTATAGTAAGTACTATGAATGGGATCTTTATTTTTTATATATTAAAGTGATTATCTAACTAGTAGATAGATAATATTATTTTGACCCAGTAAAGCCTGAATAGTAAGTCTCTGTAGTTATCTTGTGCAATATCAAGGATACCATGAAGTATAAAGATTTACTTTTAAGATGTTTTTAGCTGAATTATAATAGGAAAAAAATGAGTATCTGACAATAAATAAATGACTAAAGTGGGTATTTGGAAATAATATTAAGATATTATGACACAAAAAAGTGTTATGGTTATTTAAGTAAAAAGGGTTGAATACAGTTTGATCACAATCAGGTATAAAAAAATACACAGGAAAACATATTAATGTATTTTGTGTGTACAGTGAGGTAGGGACTAACAAATTTAATAGGAATATACATTGGAGCAACTCTTCTGGGAAGCATTTTGGCAATTTGTAATAAGACTTCTAAAAATATTTACGCCAGTTGACCTGGCAATTCTACTTCTTGAAATTTATCCTAGGCAGCTATGCAGAAATGTAGACAAAGAGTTAGGTACAAATTCATATACTAGAGACTAGCAAAATTTGCAAACAACTTAATCTATAGGAATAGGCAAGGTTAAGTTGTATAAATTATGATGCATCTGTCACCAACTAATTGCCGTAAGAAACTCAGGGGAGGTTTCAGAAGCATTTAACTCTTTCTCCAAATTGTTTTTTTCTTTTTGTTACGTTAAGAGATGCAATCACCAACCACCCTGAACCAGACCAAGCCCCACCACAAGAGCACTGCCTATGACTGTTGCCTTATTTTTAATGCTAAGATCTCTCCAGGAGGAGCTTAGGCCTTATTACCATAACCTGCAGTGTATGCGGAAGTGTTTTTTCCAACAGCCTGCACAAGCGAATACCCACCTCTCCCTTTTGAATATTCATTCCCCATCCGAAATAAAAGGCCCTGATGGCCCATTCTTGGGGCAGCCACAACTTTGGAAATGCTTCCACGTGGCCTCCTGTTTGCTGCAAATAAATTCTACTTTGTGTGACAACTACTTCTGGTTGACAGTCTGATTTTAACTCACAAGAAGGCGAACCCACTTTTGGTTCCGTAACACATCCATCTGATATATCTCAGTGTTAAGTGTATATTTTTCTGAATGATGTTATTATGGGGTTTTATTTTCATTTTTGTTTTCCAAATTGTTTACAATGAGTATAGATTATATTGACAATAAAGGAGAAAATGTTATTTAGAAAAATATTATGTGTTTGTCTTTGCACGTTGGGATATGGGGATTTTTCCCCCTCTTCTCACTATAGTTCAAATTTTCTATAATAAGGTTACTGCTTAATGTAAAGTGGATGAAGTGAACTTCTGTCCCTTTGTTCTGCCCATCATTCTTTCCTTGCATGAATTACCCCTTCGCACTTTAGTGGTAAATTGCCCTTCAATACTTCTGATGTGGTTGCCGTTTGGAAGATCTTCAACGTTCCAAGCATCGGCTTTGCTGGTCAAGAAGTGATAGTAACAGGAAAGAAGAGCATTCACTAAGGGAAACTAGACTGAGACTCTTACCTGTTCTTTTGGGACTCCTTAAACCACTAACCCAGTGGCTCTCAACAAAAAGTGATTTTCATCCCAGGAGACACTTGGCGAGGTCTGGAGACCTTTTGGTTGTCATAATTGAGAGATGGGAGTAGGGTTGCTGCTGGCATCTAGTGGGTAGAGGCCAGGGATACTACTAAACATTTTTAAATGCACAAGACAGCCACTCATGACAAAGAATTATCCAGTCCAAATGTCAATAGTACAGAGGTTGAGAAACCCAGCACTAAACACACAGGTGGTAGTAGGGGAGGTGGGATCTACTAACTGACCCTGACTATCTAAAGGAAATAGGGTTGCTGTTTCATAATAGATGCTAGGAGAAGTACAAATGGAACACAAGAGATCCCTAGGGACCCTTTGTTGTATACCATGTGCAATGGTCAAAATTATCAGCAGACTATTGCAATCCTTTACTGGCAGGACCACTAAGTATTTAAGGATTTAAGCCCCACAGAAATGAAGATGAAGAATAGGGTTTACGTCATGACTGTGTTCTGTAATGTTTGGAGGAGTGGGAGGAGCTAACAGCTGCTGCTTCAGGATAATCTCTAAGTATGAAATCACATGAATCGATTTCCAGCATCGTGCTTGTGTTAAAAGCATCTTCCTCTTTTCGAAACTACTGCTTCAATTTAGGAGACCAGTCCAAAATCCCTTAACAAATTGCTTCTCTGATAAACTAGTTATAATGGACTGTATAGCTGCAAAGAAAAACTAATTGATACAGAAAATTGTTATGAGGAAGAGTTTCAGGCCCCAGATCCTCAAGGAAATTGTTATTGGTCTTAGTTGGATCTGAAGGCACTGAGGATTCAGTGAGAGTATTTTTCAGGTAGACTATGGTATGCAGAGGCGAAAGAGTTACTCAAATTATTACTTATGCCAACTGTAAGAGAGTGCCTGTTGAAGCAAGGCTTTGGGTGACAAGTGACTTCATTCCTTCTTTAAGTGTGAAGAACATTAGAGAAAGATAATGACTTAGGCTTAAGATAAAAATTCTTGGCTCAGGGTAGAAAACCAGGAGTTGTCTCTAACTATGCAAAAAGAACTTTTGGGTTATTTGCCTCAGAACTGAGCTGGCATAAAATCAAACTCAAAATCTGATCCTGTGAATTATGAAGTTAAATTGGATTTACAGCATCACCAGACCTCATGCAAAATTAGGATACTAATTGGGATAGAATGGAAGACAAGAATTGAAATGGAGAAATGGAGGAGAATTTGGATGGCTTAGATTACTCCACACTCCACTGAGCATTCCTGGCAAGCAGAACAGAAGTCCCCCACCCCATACATCTGATAAAGATGTTCCTGCTTTGCTTGGAGATCTTATAATGACCTTGCCTCAGACAGATACCTTGTAGGAGGTGGCCAAATTGCTTCGTGCCTCATTTCTATCACTTCTCATTTGCCTCTGTATCTACAATTAGGGTAAACACCAGCAGGTACCTGGAGGTCAATCACAAAGTCAAACCCTGAAGGAGAGCTCACACAACAAAAGACTTTTGTTCATTTATTTATATGGCAAAAACCTGAAGAATATGAATGCTAATGTGTTCTGAGAGTGTTAGACTAGGGAAAGAGGAATAATTTTAGATACAACAGAATTTATTGCTAGGTGCCAAGCAGATGAGAATGATTCTAGTTTGCTTGCTCAGTTATCTGAAACCTAGACTCAGTGGTGGCCAACACTAAATAGAATGAAGTTGCAAGAAATTCCTTTTTATAAAATAGAGGAAGGGAGTTAGGAATGCTAGAATGGATTTATTAAATCCATCTACTCACTCATCCTTTAATTGTGTCTAATAAGAGGACTCTGAATACATTTTCTTTGTTGCAGCATTGAGAAGTACAATGGTGAGGGATAGATCAGAATTTTCAAAGTGCTGTAGTGACTGTTTTCAGTCATCTGGTGAAGCAGGTGGGTAATTCTGCCATTGAAATGGGCTCCTTGATTTCAGTGAGATTAATGAGATCCTAGGCAGTGGCCGGAAAATATACTTAAAAAACAAAGTGGGCATGATTACTATAATAGACAGCAGGATTGTAGTAATAATAATAGTCAGAATGGTTCTAGATGACATAAACCCAAGGACCAAAGTGCCCACTAAATTCCTAGCAAAAGAGGCTTAACTTAATCACTTCACTTAAGTGATGGAATGTTACTGCCCCCTCACCTAATTCCCATCCTAAATTCATTGAGGTAGAGCTTCTTGAAGAAAAAGAAAAGAAACTCTTGAAGAAGACACCAGCAATAACATCACCAATACATTCTGTAAATCATCCTCCTAGACTTCCCTTAAGGGACTTGTGTTTATTTACCAGGATTATTATGGCATAGACTAGATGGGATCCAGAAGGTTACTATGGACTCCTGGTAAGGGTGGGAGTTTATTGGGATTTGGTGATAAATAGAGTTTTTATCTGAGTACGCCTCATGGTGGGTTCACTGGGACTCCTAGCCCATTCCATAGTTGTTTCCTGAGTGAAAAAATGTAGAGTTGGAATACGAGTACTCAGGACTGGCAGAATTTTCACATTGACCTTCTGCTCTGTGGAATATATACTATAATTGCAGGAAGGGCTAAGTAGAAGTCTTTGAAGTTCTTCCTACCAAAAGGCAAAGCCACAGCAACACCTCATTTCTAGAGAAATCTGAAATTTGTATCACCACCAAAAACATGCAAGAAGCAGGAATAATTATTCTTAGCACATCCCTGTTTAAACTGCCTCTTTGGCTAGTGCAAAATAAGCCTTGGATAGTTAAGTGGATTATCATAAAATTCTGTGGTGACTCCCATTGCAGCTGCTGTTTCAAATGTAGTCTCTTTTCTAATGCAAATCAAAACGGCCTCCAGCATCATCTGAAATTATAGCCAATGATCTGACTGATGTCTTTCCCCCTCCCCAAATCAGGAAAGAGCACCAGAAGTAGTTTGCTTTCACCTCACAGGGACAGGAGAAAAAATTCATTTTCTTACTTCAAAATTATAACAGCTCTGTGCAAGGATTCAGTCCGCAGAGATCTTGCTCATTTCACTATCTCATAAGGGATGTTGCTCTGGTCTACTCATTGAAAGAATCATCATGCCAATAGGACCCAAATAACATTTTTTAGTGTTTTCAGATGTTCAGGGTTCCATCATTTGTAAAAGGATAAATCAAGTAATTATCTAAATATCCAACAATGGCATGAATCAAATCATGGTCCGCTTATGTAGTATAATATGAAAAGAAATTTACCAAGAGCTTGAAACACATTGGCAAATTGTTTATATTACTATGTTAAGTGAATAAATGATACAATATAATCATACTTATATTTTTAACTATGTGCAGAAAAAGATATTAACAATATAATCAATGGTAAGGGTCCAGCAATACAGGCACTCATATTGCCAGTGCCAACATGAATTCTACACACTTTTTAAAACATAATTTGTCAATATACATCAATAACCTTAAATAATGTTTATATTATTTGTTCCAGTGATTTCACTTCCAGGAATAGCCCCTAAAATTATTCAGAGATGTAAATAAAGCTTTTGAAACTAGAATGGTCAATGCAGAATTCTTTTTATTAATCAAACTGGGGAACAACCTAAAAACCTCAAATGTGGGAACCACTATATAAATTAAATTATAATATCTGTATAAAATGGAATATTATATAAATATTACTTTTAACTCACATAGATTTTGATAGCATTTGAAAAGTTTGTGATGTGCTAACTAATAAAGCAAGATATAAACATATACACTATGATGTCAATCTATTACATATGTGTATTTCTATAGAAATACTGATTCAGAAACATAATTCAGCATAGATATATGTCAAGGATTTTTCACTGAAGCACTGTTTGTAATAGTGAAAAATCTTAAACAATTTAAATGTCCGTCAATAGGATTAGTTCAGGAAATTATGGTATGTCTATTCAATAGAATGATATAGGGCTGTTGAAGAGACTGAGGTTAGAGTATATGTACTACTATGGAAATAATTTCCAAGATACAGAGTTAATGGCATAAAAGTAAAACAATATTTAATGAAGGAACAGCAGAATTCAATTTTCATTAAATAAATAACATATTTTAGTATATGCATGTGTAGAAATGATGCAAAAAAACCCTCAAACTTTTAACAGTGGTTAACTCAGGGAGTCAGAATTATAGGAAACACTTGCCTTATGTTGCTCGTATTTCTGCAGTGTAACGAGCATGCTTCTAGTCAGAAAAAACTTTTAACTTAAAAATTTTAATGAAAGTATGAGTACCAGCAAAACGTTAAGATTGTTTGTATCTGCAAGCTTTTTGGCATTTTAATCTATTGTATCCATTTGAATTATTTCAAATTATCTGTAGTGTTTTTCCTAATCTATTGAGGAAAATATTATTTAGAAAAATAATAACAGTGAAAATCTTTGGTTAGTTAAACTTGGTAAAATCCCATCTCCCCATTTTCTGAACTTCCATATTTCCAAAAATGGACTTGGATTTGAATGTATTATTATGTTATTATATTATTGTGTTATATAATATGTTGTGTTTTCCTGCTCAATATCGCTCCCTTTAGGCACTTGTTCTTCTATATGCCATATAATCCTGAGTCAGTCTATTCTTTCTCCCAGAATTGTCTTTGAAACAGACACACCCTGAGAAGAAAGGTTGATGACTTCCCAAGGATGAGATCTGTAAAACTGTGCTGGTTCCTATCCTCCCCAAGCATTCATTGTTCATCTTTTGTTTTGATGCTGGCTGCTTTCCAGAATCTCAAATAAATCCTTTCATGTTGTTTAAATTAGTCAGAGTCTGTTTCTGTTGCTTGCCACATAAGAACTTTAACTGATTCAGAAATCATAACCACAGAATGGATTGCAGAGGACTTGGTTATAAGCGTAAGATGAAGTAAAAGAGAATCATATTTTATATTCCAAGATGGGAAGGTATTAGCTTATGGTACACAATGGCAAACTGTTATTACCTGTGGCCATCTGGGACCATATGCCCTCCTGAGAGTGAAGTTCTAGGGGACCGTACAGGTACTGCACAACCATTCTAAAGGGAATGTAGAAAATGGGAATCAGGACGGATGGTATGGTTGTTTTTAATGGATGTAAATAATTTAAGAAAATAGTAGAAGCATTTGCTTGCATTTGATAGGGATGGCAGTACACATTTGCTATTCCAGGTCAGGATATTTAACTCTTGTTCTTTGCCACACGTGACTGACTGCCTTATTCTTCTCCAGGGCAGCACACTAATTCACTACACTGATGATGGCATGCCAATAGGATCCAGAGAGCTGACAATAGCAGACACCCAGGATGCCAGGCATGACACATATTTGTAGCATTTGAATATAAAAATCCATGAAAATATAAGATCCTGCCACATTGCAGAAGTTATGCCTTTAGTTGGTTAGAGTGTGTCAAGGTACTTTCACCCATGTCATGGAAAAGATATTCTGTCTTTTGCCCACAACCCCAAAGAAGGTGGTACAATACTTGCTGAGCATCTCTGAATCCTGGAGGCAGCATTTATAATTTCCTGTTATCCTGCTCCAGTACATTTACCAAGTGACAGAGAAAGCTGCCAGGTTTGATTTTTGCCTGGAGCCAAAATGTTCTCTAGCTGGTCCAGACAACACTACAAATAGTTATGGTTCTGCTGCCTCAGCAGATCTAATGCTTCTCAAACAGTCTGAGCTTACCTGGTTGCTCTAAGAAGTCTGTGCATGTCACAACAGGAAAATCACAGTGCCAGGACTGAAGATTTTGAAAAAGATCACACCTCTTTTAGCAAGTGACTATTATTCTTTAAGGAAACCACCTGCTTAGCTCACAAAAATTCAGCCTTACTTCTTGTGTAGTGTTTGAATTCAATGACACAAAAATCCTTCTAAGCACCATTTTAGTTACATCCCCCAAATTTTCACGTGTAATTTTTCATTTCTTTCTGTTTAAGCATTTTTAAATTTCTAATACAATTTCTTCTTTGACCTCTTATTTATTTTAAATGTACTTTTAAATTTCCAACTGTATGCTATTTTTTTGTTTTAGCTATCTTTTGTCATTGTTTTCTAAATTTAATTGCAGTCTGGTGAGAAAAGGTGATTTTTATCAGATCAATTCTAAAATTTGTTGAGATTTATTTTCTAATTAATACATCTGTTTTCATAAATGTTTTATGTCTTTTCAGCTGTTCATGTAGGGTTCTACAGGGTGCAAGATTTATTATAGTTAGCTTGTTAATTGTGTTGTTTAAATTTTCTATGTCTTTACTTTTTGCTCGTTTGATTATTTGACCGTTCAATTACTGGGAGAAGTGCATACAAATCTTCCCCTGTGATGATAGGTATATAATTTTGTAGTTCTGCCAAAATTTATTTTATTGATTTTGAAGATATGTTATTGGGTACATAAAAAAATTGGAATTGTCTTGTCTTCTTGGTAAATTGACTTTTACCATTATATAATATATATTAAGTCTTTATATAGGTGCTTTTTGTACCTAGTCATTCTTTTTGCCTTAAAGTCTGCTTGTCCAAAATTGATATAGCTATACTATCTTTCTTCTGATTTGCTTGGAATTTTTTCATCATTTACTTTTCATCCTTTTTCTGGCACTGTGTTTTAGGAGGGTCTCTTATAAACAGCAAGGAGCTGTTTTTTTTTTTTTAATCCAGTCTGACAACACATGCATTTTATCTGGACAGTTAAGTACATTCACTTTTATTATGATTACTGATATGATTTGTTTCTACCAAATTATTTTATGTTTTCTATTTGTCTGACTTTTTCAAATTTTTCTAATCTTTCTCTCTCGTCTTCCATTATTAAAAAATTGATTGTGGATTTTATTTCTCATTGTATTTATCTTCTCCACTGGATTGGAAGACATATACGTCTATATTTGGTGGCTTTCCTTGAAACTGTAGTATCTATACTTAACAATACCAAAAAAAATTTATCCTTCAAAAAAAAAAAAACACACACTATATTAACTCCAGTCTCTTCCCTCCAGACTTCCATGCATTGCATTGTGTTTTGTTGTATTACGTTATATTGTGTTACAAACATTGTTTAGTATTTTTCTAACTCATACAGTTTAGGACTTGTTATCTTTCTTTACACCATCGATTTGTTAATTTTTACTACTTTCTTTTTTCTCCATACCTTTTTGAAATGCAGATTTTCCTTCTGAGACCATTTCCTCCCTCAAAAAAAAAAAAAAAACACCTTTAAATTGCAAAATATAGCTTACATGCAGAGAAAAATACACAAAATATAATACATCCCAATGAATTATCACAGGATTAACATCCATTGTAACAACCATCCCATCAAGAAACAGCATTATCAGCACCTCAGAAGCCTTCTCTACTGCCTTCTCCTAATCACTATGTCTTTCTCTCCACTAAAGGTAACCACTAAACTGATTTTAATGCTGTAGTTTACATTTTTATGTTTTGAATTCTCTGTAAAAGAATATTTAATTCTTTTATGTATGACACGTTTCATTCAACGTTATACTTGTGAAATTCAGCCACATTGATGTATGTAGCTGTAATTTGTTCATTTTTGTTGCAAAAAATTTGCTCATCCATTCTACTGTTGATAGAAATTTGAGTCCTTTTGAGTCTTTGGCTACTGCAAGTAATGCTTCTATGACCATTCTGTTTTGTTTTTTTTTTCTGCTTTATCCCCCAAACCCCGCCTGTACACAGTTGTATATCTTAGTTGCAGGTCCTTCTAGTTGTGGGATGTGGGACGCCACCTCAACGTGGCCTGACGAGTGGTGCCGTGTCTGCGCCCAGGATCCGAACCCTGGGCCGCCGCAGCGGAGTACGTGAACCTAACCATTCGGCCACGGAGCTGACCCCTGAACATTCTTGTGTAAGACTCTTGGTGAGTGAACGTACCGAGAATAAAATTGTTGGGTCATAAGGCATATATAAGTTCAGCTTCAAAAGATGTGGGCAAAATCTTATAGCAAGTACTTGGACCAATTCACATGCCTCCCAGCGATGTATGAGAGTTCCAGTTGCTTCACATCCTTACCAACCCCTTGGTATGTTATTTACATTTTTATCATTCTGCAAAGGGTGTAATGGTATTCCATTGTGATTATAATCTCCATTCTTCTGAAATATGTTTTCACATGTTCAGTTGTCATTTGAATATCTTCTCACGTGAAGGGCCTGTTGAAGTCTCTTGCCCATTTTTAAATCAGATTTTTCAGGTGTTATTTAAAAATTACTCTGTAGAATATTCTGCACAAGTTCTTTGCCATTTATATGTATTGGAAGCATCTTCTTTGGCTCTTTGGACTGCATCTTTACTCTCTCAGTGGTGTCTTCTGAAGAACAGAAATCCTACTTTTATTATAGTTAAATTTAACAATCCATTCCCTTACTGAGATTTTCATTTCACACTTAAAAGGTGTTTCCCAGGCTGGCCCGGGGCCAAGTGGTTAGGTTCTCGCGCTGCACTTCCACGGCCCAGGGTTTTGCTGGTTCGGATCCTGGGCATGGACGTGGCACTGCTCATAAGGCCACACTGAGGCGGCGTCCCACATGCCACAGCTAGAAGGACCCACAACTAAAATATACAACTATGGACTGGGGGGATTTGGGGAGAAAAAGCAGAAAGAATAAAAAGAAGATTGGCAACAGTTGTTAGCTTAGCTGCCAATCTTTAAAAAAAAAAGAAAGAAGTGTTCCCCTATTCTAAAGTAGTGGAGATATTTTCCTGTATCAACTTCTAGAAGCTTTCTTATTTTGCCTTTCACATTTAAAACTGCAATCCACTTCGAATTGATTATTGCGTATAGTGTAAGAGCCAAATTTGATTTTCTTTCAATTTAGATAACCAATTAAGCCTAATTTACTAAAAAGTCATTCTTTCCCTACTGCTCTATAGTGTCACCTTTGTCAAATTATGTGTCCATATACTACACTGTCTAAATTATCATAACTGTACATTGTCTTGATATTCAGTATAGCAAATGCTAAACCAAGCTTTCACCACAAAAATAAATGCAAATTATGCTTTTAGACAAAGCTGAATTTGCTTTACTATTGTTTTGTTTAAGACTTTTGCATCTGTCTTTGTGAGAGAGATTGAAATTTAATTTAGGGTTCTTATGATTTCCTGATTGGATTTTGGTATCAAGACGATGCTGGCCTCATACAACAAACCTGGGCAGTGGTTCTTCTTTTCCTATCCTATTTCTCTGGAAGAATTCATGTAATATTGGCATTATTGATTCCTTAAATGTTGGTGGAATTTATCACTGAAATAATTATTCTATGAGTCATGTGCATGTGTTTGTGTGTGAAACTTTTAAATTATGGTTTGAATTTCTTTAATAATTATAGGACTATTCATATTTTTACTTCATCTTGTGTCTATTTTTCTAAGTACTATATTGCCAGGAATTTGCCCATTTATCTAAATTTCTAAGCATTTAGCACAAAATTCTTCACGATTATCTTTTTAATGTCTGTGGGATATTTAGTGATGTCCCCCTTTTTGTTCTTGATATTGGTTATTAGCCTCTTATCTTTTGTTTCTTGATAATTCTTATTAGAGATTTATTAAATTTATTAGTCTTTCAATCTCTGGCTTGATCCTTTTTATTCTATTTTTGTTTTCTGTTTCATTACTTTTTTTCTTTTTAGTATTGTTGTTTTTTTAATTTTATTGAGGTTGTATTCGTTTGTAACATTGTGTAATTTCAGGTGTACATTATTATATATCAGTTTCTGTATAGCCTGCATTGAGCTCACCACCAATAGTCTAGTTTTTGTCTGTCACCATGCATTATGTACCCCTTTACCCCTTTCACTCACCCCCAGCCCCCTTCCCCTCTGGTAACTTCTAATTTGTTCTCTCTATCCATATGTTTGGTCTCTTCCACATATAAGTGAAATTATACAGTGTTTGTCTTTCTCTGTCTGATTTATTTCTCTTAACATAATACCCTCAAGGTCCATCCATGTCATTGCAAATGGGATGATTTGGTCCTTTTTATGGCTGAATAGTATTCCACTGTATATATACCACATCTTCTTTATCCATTCATAAGTTGATGGGCACTTGGGTTGCTTCCATTCTTAGTTATTGTGAATAATGCTTCAATGAACATAGGGGTGTATAGATCTCTGTATTTTTGATTTCATGTTCTTTGTATAAATACCAAGTAGTGGGATAGCTGGGTCATATGGTATTTCTATTTTTAATTTTTTGAGAAATTTCCATACTGTTTTCCATAGTGGCTGTACCAATTTGCATGCCCACCAGCAGCGTGTGAGGGTTCCCTTTTCTCCACATCCTTTCCAACACTTATTATTTCTTGTCTTGTTAATTATAGCCATTCTGAGGAGTGTGAAGTGATATCTCATTGTAGTTTTGATTTGCATTTCCCTAATAATTAGTGACGTCAGTGTCTTTTCATGTACCTGTTGGCCATCTGCAAATCTTCTTTGGAAAAATGTCTGTTCATATCATCTGCCCATTTTTTGATTGGGTTGTTTGTCTTTTTGTTGTTGAGTTGTGTGAGTTCTTTATATATCTTGGAAATTAACCCCTCGTCAGATATATGATTTGTAAATATTTTCTTGCAGTTGGTGGGCTGTCTTTTCATTTTGTTCGTGGTTTCCTTTGCCTTGCAGAAGCTTTTAGTCTGATGTAGTTCTCTTCGTTTATTTTTTCTTTTGTGTCCCTTGCCTGAGTAGACATGGTATTCGAAAAGACGCTGCTGAGACCAGTATCAAAGAGTGTCCTGCCTATGTTTTATTCTAAGAATTTTATGGTTTAAAAGAGACTTTCCTTTCTCCATTGTGTGTTCTTGGTTCCTTTGTCAAAGATTAGCTGCCCATAGATGTGTGGTTTTATTTCTGGGCTTTTCCATTGATCTGTTTGTCTGTTTTTGTGCCAGTACTGTGCTGTTTTGATTACTATAGCCTTGTAGTACATTTTGAAGTCAGGGATTGTGATGCCTCCAGCTTTGTTCTTTTTTCTCAGGACTGCTTTGGCTATTTGGGGTCTTCTGTTGTTCCATACAAATTTTAGGATTCTTTGTTATATTTCCATGAAGAATATCATTGGGATTCTGATCGAGATTGCCTTGAATCTGTAGATTGCTTTAGGTAATATGGGTTTTTTAACTATGATTATTCTTCCAGGCCTTGAGCATGCAATATCTTTCTATTTCTTTATGGCTTTGATTTCTTTCAATAATGTCTTATAGTTTTCAGTGTATAGGTCTTTCACCTCCTTGGTTAAATTTATTCCTAGATATTTTATTCTTTTTTTGTGACTGTGAATGGTATTGTATTCTTAACTTCTCTTTCTGCTAGTTCATTATTGGAGTATAGAAATGCAACTGATTCTTGTAAGTTGATTTTGTACCCTGCCACTTTGCTGTAGTTTTTTATTATTTTTCATACCTTTCTGGTGGATTCTTTAGGGTTTTCTATATATATATAATCATGTCATCAGCAAACAGCAAGTTTTACTTCTTCCTTTCCAGTTTGGATACCTTCTATTTCTTTTTCTTGCCTAATTGTTCTCGCCAAACCTCCAGTCCTGTGTTGAATAGGAGTGGCAAAAGTAGGAGCCCTTGTCTTGTTCCTGTTCTCAGAGGGATGACTTTCAGTTTTTCACCATTAAGTATGATATTGGCTGTGGGTTTGTCATATGTGGCCTATATTATGTGGAAGTATTTTCCCTCCATACCCCTTTTATTGAGAGTTTTTATCATAAATCGATGTGGGATCTTGTCAAATGCTTTCTCTGCATCTATTGAGATGACCATGTGATTTTTATTCCCTATCTTGTTAATGTGGTGTATCTCCTTGATTGATTTGCAGATGTTGAACCATCCCTGCATCCCTGGTATAAATCCCACTTGATTGTCCTATATAATCCTCTTAATGTATTACTGTATTCAGTTTGCCAATATTTTGTTGAGGATTTTTGTATCTATGTTCATCAGCCATATTGGCCTGTAATTTTCCTTCTTTGTGTTGTCCTTGTCTGGTGTTGGTATCAGGGTAATGCTGGCCTCATAGAATGAGTTAGGAAGCATTCTATTTTCAATTTTTTGGAATAGTTTGAGAAGGATAGGTAATAAATCTTCTTTGAATGTTTGGTAGAATTCTCCAGAGAAGCCATCTAGTGCTGCAATTTTGTTTTTTGGGAGGTTTTTGACTACTGTTTAGATTTCCTTACTTGTGATTGTCTATTCAGATTCTCTATTTTTTCTTGATTCAGTTTTGGGAGGTTGTATGAGTCTAAGAATTTATCCATTTCTTCTAGGTTATCCAATTTGTTGGCATATAGTTTTTCATAGTATTCTCTTATAGTGCTTTGTATTTCAGTGGTATCCATTGTAATTTCTCCTCTTGCATTTTAAATTTTACTTATTTGAGCCTTCTTTCTTTTTTTCTTTGTGAGTCTGGCTAAGGGTTTCTCAAGTTTGTTTGTCTTCTCAAAGAACCACCTCTGAGTTACGTTGATCCTTTCTATTGTTTTTTGTCTCTATTTCATTTATTTCTGTTCTAATTTTTATTATTTACCTCCTTCTGCTGACTTTGGGTTTTGTTTGTTCTTCCTTTTCTAGTTCTGTTAGATGTAGTTTAAGATTATTTATTCAAGGTTTTTTTTCTTTGTTGAGGTAGGCCTGTATTGCTATAAATTTCGCTCTTAGCACTGCTTTTGCTGCATCCCATAAGAGTTGTTATGCTATGTTTTCATTTTCATTTGTCTCCAGGTATTTTTTGACTTCTCCTTTGATTTCTTCATTGATTAAATGGTTGTTCAGTAGCATGTTGTTTAATCTCCACATATTTGTGACTTTCCTAGCCTTTTTCTTGTAGTTGATTTCTAGTTTCGTAGCATTGTGGTCAGAAAAGATGCTTGATATTTCAATTTTCTTAAATTTATTGAGGTTTACCTTTTCTCCCAACATATGGTCTATCTTTGAGAATGTTCCATGTGTACTTGAAAAGAATGTATATTCTGCTGTTTTTGGATGGAACGTTCTCTATATATCCTTTAAGTCCACTGTGTCTGGTATTTTGTTTAAGGCCACTGTTTCCTTGTTGACTTTCTGTCTGGATGATCTATTCATTGATGTAAGTGGGGTGTTGAGGTCCCCCACTAGTATTGTGTTGCTGTTGATTTCTCACTTTACGTCTGTTAATAGTTGCCTTATATACTTTGGTGCTCCTCTCTTAGGTGCATAGATATTCATAAGTGTTATGTCCTCTTGGTGGAATGTCCCTTGTATCATTATATACTGCCCCCTTTGCTTCTCATTGTCTTTTTTAATCTTGAAGTCTGCTTTGTCTGATACAAGTATGGCAACACCTGCTTTCTTTTGCATGCCATTTGCTTGGAGTATCATCTTCCATCCCTTCACTCTGAGCCTATGTTTATCTTTAGAGCTGAGATGTGTTTCCCAGAGGCAGCATATTGTTGGGTCTTGTTTTTTAATCCATCCTGCTACTCTGTGTCTTTTGATTGGAGAATTCAATCCATTTACATTTAGACTGATTATCAATACATGAGGGCTTAGTACTGCCATTTTATCTATTGTTTTCTGGGTGTTCTATATTTCCATTGTTTCTTTTCCCTTGCATTTCTGACTGCCATTTCAGTTTGGTCGTTTTCTGTGCTGGTTTTCTCAGTTTTCTGTTTATTTATGATTTGCGGCTCTGCTCTGACTTTTTGTCTAGTAGTTACCATGAGGTTTGTATAAAAGATCTCATAGATGAGATAGTCCACTTTCTGATAGCCACTTATCTCCATTAGCCTAAGTAGGTTCTATCCCTTCCCTCTTCCCTTTCTGAGTTATTGTTGTCACAAATTGTCCTTGTATGTGTTGTGAGTTTGTGACTAAACTGAAGTGTTTATACTTATTTTTGATGCTTTCCTTCCCTTTGTCTTTTATGTTATAATTGTTTACTGACCTATTCTGATATAGAGCTTCAATTTTCTGATTCTATCTGTCTATTTATCTCCTTGCTCAAGGTTTGGTAAACCTTTGCCTTTTTGTTACTGGTAGGAGGGCTTCCTTCATCATTTCTTGTAGGAGAGTTGTAGTGGCAATGAGCTCCCTCAGCTTTTGTTTATCTGGAAAAGCTTTTATTTCTCCCTCGTATCTGAAGGATAGTTTCACTAGACAGAGTATTCTTTGTTGAAAGTTTTTGTCTTTCAGTATTTTGAATATATCATTCCATTCCCTCCTAGCCTATAAGGTTTCTGCTGAGAAATCCACTGAAAGCCTGATAGGGGTTCCTTTGTAGGTTATTTTCTTCTGCCTTGTTGCCCTTAATATTTTTTCTTTGTCATTGATTTTTGCCAGTTTTAATGTATGTGCCTTGGAGAAGGTTTTTTTGCATTGATGTAATTAGGAGTTCTATCGGCTTCGTGTACTTGTAAGTCTAGTGCTTTCCTCAGGTTTGGGAAGTTCTCAACTATTGTTTCTTTGAACAAGCTCTCTGCTCCTTTCTCCCTCTGGAGTACCTATAATCCTTATGTTGCTTTTCCTAGTTGAGTCAGATATCTCTCAAAGAATTTCTTCATTTTTAAAAAATCTTAGATCTCTCTCCTCCTCCACCTGAAGCATTGCTATATTTCTATCCTCTAAATCACTAATTCTGTTAGCCATAACGTCAGCTCTGTTTTTTATGGATTCTAGATTATTTTTTAACCTCATTAATTGTACTCTTCTTATCCAAAATTTCTGTTGTTGTTTTTTTAGAGTTTCAGTCTCTTCAGTGAAGTATTCCTTCTGCTCATTAATTTTATTTCTGACCTCATTGAACTGTCATTCTGAATTTTCTTGTAACCTGTTGAGTTTCTTTATGATAATTATTTTGAATTCTTTGTCATTTATATTGTAAATTTCTGTGATTTCAGTATTGTTTCTGGAGACTTGGCATTTTTCTTCTGCTCTGAAGTGTTAATGTAGTTCTTCATGGTATTTGATAAAGTAATCCTTTGCCAGTGCATCTGTGATAGTATCAGGTCACAGATGCCACCTGCCACTGCTGGGCAGTGGGCAGGAGCTGTTTTTTCAGATTCCACACCATCTGCTGGAAGTTGTGTGGGTAGGACTGCTCTGTGTTCACTGAGGCTGGCCACAACCATTCTGCAGGTTGTGCTCACATGGGCAGGGCCTCTGCATGGATGGGTAGATAGGGCACTGTAAGTGGGGCTTCTGTGTTCAGCAAGTGGCTAGGCAAGCTTCTCAGTGCTAGGTGGAAGGGGCTCCTAAGCAGGGGCTGAGCTGCCACTCAGTGGGTCCCGTGGGCTGCTGTGCTCCACAGATGGGGGTGCCTTCTGAGCAAGTGGGGTGCCTTCTTGCCTGCGCTGTGCTAGGGGGGAGTGGGACCCAAACAGTGGCTGAGCTGCTGCAACTCAATGTAGGGCATTCCAAAGGATGGGGCTGCGGTGGCACATTGGGTGCTCCCACAGGCTGTGCTGCAGCTCCAAAAGCGTTTGCACAGGCCAGGTTGTCTCCAACTCCTCTTACAGTCACACATGCCTGTGGTGTGAGGATCCAGGAGCTGACTTGCTGCCACCAGTGGGGGTGGTGCTCACTTAATTCCACACCCTCCCAGGGGTCCCACCTTCAGATGTATAGCTGCATGGACCACTCAGAAGTCCTGTTGTGCTGTGCAGAGAGTCTTCTGCTGGTTAATGAATGTCCATTTAGTTGTAACTTAAAGGGGAGAGAGTGAGGGAATAATTCATTCCACCAGGATGCTGATGTCACTACCTGTTTCACTTTTTGCTCTTTATTATTTCCTTCGTTATGCTTCCTTTTGATTTGATTTGATATTCATTTTTTATCTTTCTTGAGATAGATGCTTAAATCATTGATTTTTAGCCTTTTTTCTTTTCTTATATATGCATTAAAGGCTATAAAATTTCTTCTAAGCATGGCTTTAGTTTCACCCCACAAATTTTGATTTGTAGTGTTTTCATCACCACTCAATTTAAAATATTTTTTGATTTCCATTTGTGACTTTATTCTTTGACCCTTTGGTTACTGAAAAGTATATTTCCTAGTTTCTAAACATAGGATTTTTCATTGTCTTTTTGTTTTGGATTTCTACCTTAATACAACTATGGCCAGAAAACATATTTTATATGATTTCAATCCTTTCAAAATTGTTGAGACTTGTTATTTTGACCCATCATTTTTGTTAACACTCTGTGTTTTTGAAAAGAACGTGTGTTCTATAATTAAGTACAGTGGTCTGTACATATAAATTAGGTCAAGTTTGTTCATTGTCTTGTTCAAATCTTCCATATCCTTACTTATTTTTTTTGGCTGCTATTTTATCAGCTGCTGAGAGAAATGTATGAAAATCTCCTCCTAATATTGTGGATTTGTCTATTTCTCCTTATAAATCTGTCAATTATATATATATAGTGAAAGGCAGTCATGCACAGTCTGTCAACCCCACTCCTTGCACAAGAATGGGCCTTGGGCCTTGAACATTTCCTTACTAGGAGATAAAAAGACCTCTCAACCTGTACTAGGCTAATCGCCTTGTGAGGGAAAGATATTCTGGGCTTGATATATACTCCTTTGTTCTGCTTAACCTTGTGTGTCGGCAGCCCTCAGGCACGCTCCCAGCTTTCTGTATTTAGACCCCTCATGGGAGAGGTCAGGGTCCTTTCACAGTAGCATGAAATGAGATGCATGCAGTCACCTGGTTGGCTGACAAACGGATCCCCTGGCCATAGGGGACCAATGCAATGACCAATTGCAAGGGGCTGGATCTTGTGCACACTTCAACACTCTCTCTTGCTATAAATAAACACTGGACCACTTGATCCTGGTGTTTGTGTTGTCTGTTCTCCGCAACCTTGATTCACACACTGGTTTCTTCCATGGATGGCACTTATCTGCCTTTTAACCTTGGCCACACTTGTGTTGTATTCTATCTGGTGGCACAGCCTGATCACCCAATGGACAGTGAAACAATATATATATTCAGGTTAGTTCCATACAAATTATATCTATTTATATGCAAATTATACACACACATATGAGTGTGTGTGTATTGCTGTTAAATTGAACCATTCTTCAATAGGAAGTGAACTTCTTTATCTTTAATAACAGTGTTTGCTTTAAAATCAACTTTTTATATATTAATATAGCAGTGACCAGCTTTCTTTGGGTTAGGGTTTTCATAGTCTATCTTTTTCCATCTTTTAGCTTTTCTATACACTAATACTTTAGATGTGCTACTTATAAATAGCATATAGCTGGGTTTTCTTCTTTTATTCACTGTGCCTATCCTTGTATTTTAATTGGAACAGTTAGTGTAATTACACTTAATGTAATTACGGACATATTCAGTTTAAACCTGCCACCTCTCTATTTGCTTTCAATTTGTTTCATCTGCTCTGTGTCCTTCCTTTTCTCCTTGCTTGCATTCTTTTGGATTGACTTAAGTTTTTAAAATTCTTTTTCAGACAAAATCATCCCATTTGCAACAATATGGAAGGACCTGGTGGGTATTATGCTAAGCAAAATAAGTCAGACTGAGAAAAACAAACACCATATGATTTCACTCGTATGTGGGATATAAACAAATACATGAACAAAGAAAACAGTTCAGTGGTTACCAGGGGAAGGGGGGGGTGGGGGAGGCACAGGGGGTGAAGGGGAGCACTTGTGGGGTGACAGACAAGAAATAATGTACAACCGAAATTTCACAGTGATGTAAACTATTATGAATCTCAATTTAAAGAAAAAGAATTCTATGACCATTCAAAATAAAATTCCTTTTCCCCCAGCCCTTCTTTTACTTCTCAGCCTTGTCGTTATATCCTTTTTCACTCTTCTATTAGTGGTTCCCTGAAGATTGCAGCATGCATCCTAAGCTTATCAAGACCTAATGTTAGTTGGTACTTTTTCTCTCCTCCTGAACAGTGCAAGTACCATTTTCCTTCTTTTGGTTTATATACTATTGTTGTCATGTTTCAAAATTTTCCATTATTCTAAGTTCCACAAGACATTATTATTTTTATTTTAGGTAATCGATATTGGGTGGATTAACTCAAATATTTACCATTTTCATTGCTCTTTATTCCTTCTTGCATTTCCAGTCTTCCAACTGGTATTATATTTTCTACTGTCTGAATAATCCCACTTAGCATTTCCTTCAGTGCAGGTCTATTCATGGCCAATTCTCTCTATTTTTGTTCGTCTAAATATATATATATATATATATTTTTTTTTTTTTACTTGTTGAAGGCTATTTTCTTTGGGCATAGAATTCTAAGCTGGTAGTTATTTTATTTCAGCTGCTTAAAATATCATTCCATTGTTTTCTGGCTTGCATTGCTTTCAGTCTAATTATCAGTCAATCTAATTGTGGTTCTTTAGTATTTTAATAACAAATATTTTACAGTCCTTTTATTTTTGCTTTGGTCTTTTGGAACAGATAGTAGAAAAATAGAATAACAAGCATGTTCATGTGCCAGTCCCTCTGTAAGCCAGGGGTTTGTGCTAATAACAGGCTTTTAGGAAAAGGAGGCAGGAAAACATCTTTTAAATGTGAAGAGCTATGTTTTAAATGTATTGCTTATTTCTTGTTATTTGAAACCATCTTCAAATTACATACAGGAAATAAAACTTGTCAGGCAGAAAGATCTCTACTGGTCATATTTCAAGAGCTATAACAAGTTTTCTTCATTTGTGAATTGTTACTTTTTTCAACCACAGAACACAGTGTGAAATTGTTTATTTGTTGGAAAACTGGATCATTTGTGAAAAGGAGTTTTCTAGAGTCTGGATTTTGCTTATCGCCCCTCCATGATGTGGTTTAGCATGTTCCTCTCTCTTCATGTGTTCTGTGCATTGGCAGTTTCTGAGATTTGAGGTTCAATTTTTTGGCTGGACTGCTTCAAAGATGATGTTATGTTCTTCCCTGAGGAGGCACATAATGTCTAGTTATTTCTTTTTGTGTAATGTTAGCAGCCCTTGATGACCAATGGTAAGATCCATACATTTACTGACACGAATAATATTCAATTCAATTATTTCCTCTTTGCTTATTATCTGGAATCCTTCTCTAAAAAATAACTTCCTCTCACCTACTATTTAGTTACTTCAGTAGCAGAATGTGTATAGGAAAGGCAGAATCAATACCTGATACTTTCCTTTTATTTCCCAGTTTTCTAAATGATGAATTGGTTTACTAGCATCCTCTAATGGTGACCTATAAGAAGCATTTGGGTCAGGGGAGGGCATAATTTTGAACTTGCGGATTTAAATATATTTGATGTGTTTCAATGTATTGCAGTTACCTTTGTGCTCAAATTGTCGCAACTTTTGTCTTGCCCTGTTTCTTAACATTCTGCTCTTTTTTACTTCTTGAACAATTTTCCACTAGCATTTCATTGGTTTCTTCAAGCACTCTGAGTGTATTTTTAAGCCCAGATATTTTATCAGAAAATTCTTATTCTGTGTCTTGTTTTCTTAAAATATTTATTTGCTTCTTTGACCATCCAGTTAAAATCTGTTGTCTTTTAAAGATTACTTTTTTTTTTTCAAATTATTTTTTTTTTAAGATTTTATTTTTTTCCTTTTTCTCCCCAAAGCCCCCCGGTACATAGTTGTATATTCTTCATTGTGGGTCCCTCTAGTTGTGACATGTGGGACGCTGCCTCAGCGTGATTTGATGAGCAGTGCCATGTCCGAGCCCAGGACTCAAACCAACGAAACCCTGGGCCACCTGCAGTGGAGCGTGCGAACTTAACCACTCGGCCACGGGGCCAGCCCCTCTTTCAAATTATTTTTAAACTCTGTGTAAACCACTATTTGGTCATTTGATGTATTCTGTTCTTTATAGAAAGGAACATTCCCCAAAGAAAATGGCAAATGAACCAATTCTAAATAAGGCGGTACAAATTTAAGTATTTCATGAAAATCAGATTTGGACCTAAGGTCCCCATACATTTAATTGGCATCTAAGTATATTTTTCCATGAGTTATTTAATTCTAACAACATCCCTCTTCACAGCTGCTAGATTTGGTGACTCCATTCCATTTCTTTTCAGTTGGTCTTCCCTGTCTACAGGTGTGTCTTCTGTTGCAGTTAGCTTTGTGGCAAAATTTTTCACAATAATCACTCTTTTAGGTAATTGTGTGATGGGTCTTTTGAGGCACTGATGTTTCTGATCTCACCTGGATCTGAAGATCCTACATCTTTCAACATGTCTATACTTTCTTCAAGGATTTTCAGTCTAACCTACTTCTTCCTTCTCTGGCAGCTTCTTCTGTTCTCAAAATTTCTGCTGGGAAATAATCCTCATTTATTCAGCTATGCTTAACTTCAGTTGTATTTCTTGTTGTTTTGCATGTCTCATAGAACTTTCATTTAGTATTTCAGCCGTCGCCAGTGGAGTACTTTCCTCCATTGAAGAACGTCTGTGCAGAGGAAGATAGAGCAGACTTTGAGTACCACACAGCACAGCAGCCTCTTTATCACACTTGCTATGAATCGCTTTCATTCTCCATCCTTGAATTTGGGCCATGCAAGAGTGAAACTCTTGTCTCTACCACATCCAGAGAATGTAACTTCCAAAAATGAAAGACTTTGATCAGCACCAAATCAGGCTCTCCTACTGCATCAGCTTCAACTTTCATTCTGTAGTGTGCAATGTGGATTCTATCTGAAGGATATGTTGAGATCTGTATTACTTCTTGAATTTCTGTACAGCAAGGCAACTGTTTCATGGTGACACTATTCCCTCCCTCCACAGCTCTCCTTTTTGTGGAATCTGAATGGCCAGGTCATCTTCAGCTTGCTCAGTTCTAGATATTTTTTTTCTGTGTCTGTGAAGTTCTTAAAGTCTTCACAATATTAGGAGAATTCTTGTATCCCAAGTTTCTCTTTTTTGTTTTCCATAGTGTCCCCTATTTCATTATTCAAAACTCTTTAGGAAGTCTTGAAAAGGAATGTTTTGATTGTTAAGGAAGTATACAAGTTAGAATTAGTTTCAATTGTAAATGACAGAAAACCCCAAACAGTGGCTTAAACAAGATATATATGTATCTCTCACACACATAAATAAAGTGATCTGAGAGGCTCTGTCTTTAACTGGTGCATTTATCCCAGTTCTACATATTGCAATATTATATGATAACTTATTTCCCAACCCATTCCATACCGTCCATTAACTAATTTCTGTGTCCTTTTCTCCCCTTGCCCACATCCCATTTGCTAGACCAAATTTTCTTCTGTTGGTTTAAAAGTTTTCCCTTCTGTATTTTTTATCTTATGATGGTTACCCTTATCTTAAGAACCAAACTGAATAAATTGCTTAGACTCGTCCATATCTATATCTTTCCCAATTAAGACGAGTACTCTAGCACATTCTTACATCTCTTCAGTCATCCCTGGGCCAACCCCACATTGATACAGATAAAATTTTAGTTCTGAGGGTTTTCTAATACTCTTTTTCTTTTTAAAAAGTTTTTTTCTTTGCTTTTTTACCAAGTTGTTTGATCATATTTATTTTCTATGTCTATTGCACTAACAACAATAGCAACAACAACAAATGTCTATTGCAGCATCCTCCTGAATTCTTCTCATTTGAGTGCTTCTCCAGTAGAATTTTTTAACTGGGTTTTTGTCTGACAAACCTCAAGAGGTGTATGCCTGAGAATGTCTTTAATATGGTTAGTACCCCATTTTTTTAAAAGATTGTCATCTGAGCTAACATCTGTTGCCAATTTTGTTCTCCTCCTCCTCCTCTTCCTTCTCCTCCTCCTCTTCCTTCATCTTCTCCTTCTCCTTCTCCTCCCCCAAGCCCCCCCCCCCCCATACATACTTGTATATTCTAGTTGTGGGTCCTTCTAGTTCTGCTGTGTGGGATGCCATCTCAGCATGGCGTGACGAGCAGTGCCATGTTCATGCCTGGGATCCAAATCGGTGAAACCCTGGGCTGCCGAAGCAGAGGGAGTGAACTTATTCACTTGGCCACAGGGCTGGCCCCTAGTAGACATATTTTAATGACAGTTTGACTGAATCTAAAATTCTAGGTAGAAAGTACTTCTTCAGTGCTTCAAAATATTACCCTGTTGTCTTCCTGTATCCAAAGTCCCTATGAAATGTATGGTGCAAATCTAATTCTTGTTTCTTTGAAGAAGATTGGCTCTTTGTGTAAGATTTTTAATGTTATCATTGTCTTTGCTAGTCTTAAACTTTTTTATAATATGTCTAGGTATAGATTTTTCCTTATCTGTCCTCTTTGGCATTCTCTGAGCCCTTTAAATCTAGAGACTTTTATCTTTAATTTTGAAGAATTTATCACCATTCACTTCAAATATTTCCTCCCCTCTGTTTGTTTTTTTCTCTACTTCATAGACTCTTTTATCCAAATATTGGCACTTCTACACTTCATTTCACTTACCTTTATCCTTTCTTCTCCCTTCTATTTGATCTTCTTCACTAATTCCCACTTTGGCTGTATCCATCTGCAATTTGTTTCATGGAGCCAGAATATCTGTGTTTAGATCCTGGCTCCACCTTAGACAATTTACTTAACCTCTTTGTGCTTCAATTTCTTCATCTGTAAAGCAGAAATAATAGTAGTACCTACCTCATAAAGTTATTCTGGAAACTAAATGTGTTAATATATGAAATACACACAGAGCATTGCCTGGTACAAAGTAAATAACATACAAATTCTAGCTGTTACTATTATTACTGTTACTATCTCATGTTCTTTATTATATTTTTCATACCTATATTTCTACGTGTTTTTTTTCCAACCTCTTGTGCCACCTTGATATTACTAACATCTTCTGTGAAGATGTTTGTTGTTTATTTTAAATTTATGGTCCATCTGTGCCAATAATTCTGCTTTCAGAACTCGTGTGGTATATATAATTCAGTTTTGTTGTTTTTCCAGTTAGCTGTGTATGTTAAGGAAAGTCAACACCCACGCCTAGTTGGCCTTCCTCTTGGTGATTTTAAGATAATAGAGATGAGCCTCAGGGCAGAGAGCCCAGGAACTAGGAAGGGACAGTCCCTGGCCCTGTTTCCTGCCACCACACTGAGAAATTCCTTCAGTAGGGGATTTGCTGTGCTGGGTAGAAACAATCTTCTTAGAATGTGATGCACAAGTCCTGGTGTTTGGAGTGGGATTGCTTACAGGTGTGAGTGCTTAACAAAGTCTGATCAGTCCACACCTGTTCTCATCAGCACCTCCCTGCACCCCAACAGGGCTTCTGGACTGCCCTGATATTTTCCTGAGACACCGGCTGGCCTGGCTATTGCTTCTGTGATGATCTTCCCAAGGCAGTGGGGGAGAAGCAAGATTAGAATTTAAAAGCTCTGCTCTGGCCCCTTTGGCCCCAGGCCACTCTCCTCCCCAGGCTGAGGGTCCTGCTGGCCATCCCCTCACTCAGACTAGTTTATGAATCCTCCCATCCATACTGGGTTTCTCACAGATGTGGCGTTAGATCTCAGATCCTTGCTTCACTCTCACTTTTGATTTGGGGAGATAGAGCCAGCAGCCTTTACTGGTTGCCTTCTTTTCAGGATCCATTTCACAGAAATTTTCTAGGCCTTTTACTCTTCTCCAGTTTCAAAGATAAACTTGATTGTCAAACATCATGAGTTTCTGGGATGAAGGGTACTTTGAGAGATGATGCAGTCATTTGGTAGTCAATCTGACTTTACCCAGTCTTAGAAGGGCACCATTGATTGCACTCTTTGAAGCAGGTCTTCATGGAGAGAAGACCAAACATCCTCCACTCCCCACCCCAAAGGAGATACTTTCTTTTCTTTTCTCTTCTTTTGCTTTTCTTCTTCATCGTCGTCTTCTTTTTTGAAAGCACCATCCCTTGCATAAAATGGGCAGTTCATTTTGTTGACTTGATTTGGATCTATATCTAAGTCTTGGTATGAGAGGTTTTCAAATGAACTGATTAAACCATCTATAATGGCAAGTGTCTGCCTTTCTTTTTGCAATTTGAAGTCTGAGTACCTGAAAGTTCTAATGAAGGGTGTGTACAAGTCTAGAATGAATTCCTTATGTGATTAGTCAAGCTACCTGACTTCAAACAAGTTTTATTTTTGTCTCTATTACTGGAAAACTGCGTGGCCTACTTCTGCTTGGCTCAGATCAAGTTTGATCAACATGTTTGGCCAGAGTAAATTAGTAAATCTCTAAATAAATCAACTTGTTTGGGCAACACAAATGAATCTATTATGACATGAGCCAAAGAGAAACTTCCCCTGCAACTCTCCAATGACTATGACACACATTCAATGTCTAAAGGTTTCACCCACTACTGCAGGGAGCAGAGCTGTACCTGCCTCAGTGCACGTTCACATTTACGCAAGTTTAAGAGTGTATCTTGCTGTTCCTTTGACTCAGAGTTGAGTGACAGACAGATTAATGTTACTGGAGAGCACCTGATCCTAATCTCAAATCTGTCTCTGGTATTTGTGAGACTGTTGAGAACTCTGAGAAAGAAAACGAATGCTTTCTTATCTGGCATGTGAGAGAGAAATGAAATATGTACCTTTAATTTTTAACAGCACTCTTTTGAAAGTGCTTAGATGAGCTCATGAAAGTAGGAGTTTCTGCTATATGTGTATTGCTTTCAAGTCTACTGAAAATATAGCTTCTCACAGTATTTTGCAATGTATTATCTTGGTTCTCAGGGATTGGTAGGTACTGTATAACAGGGAAATTTGTGGCTCTTGATGGCTCACACATAGCCTCAGCAATTCTATACTCAGTTATAGATATTTGAGATGATCACTGGCAGCCAATATGTCCTTGGATTGCAAGAGGGCTTATATTTAGAGGCACCACTGTGGAGCAAAATTACTTAGTTTGGGGAGTTAGATGGGCCTGGGTTTGAACACTGGCTCTGCCGTAAAGATAAAGCTTTGGGCTTTCAGGTATGTAACATCCTCTCTCTGGGCCTCAGTTTCCTCATCTGTCTGATGGTAATTGACATGATGTATGGAAAGTGCCTGAAACATAAGAGATGCTTAAATGATAGTTACAATGAGCCATTAAAGTTATGACAATCACTTAAGAAGAATTTATTTATTAATATTGTGTGCTGATTTCCAGGAAAGGATAAAACTCAAATGTTTTCTCTGTCTTTCAAATATGTATATCTCAATATATAGAATATTTATGTTGTATATATACATATTGGGTTAATGTATATAAATAAATATGTCACATACCTCCCACATAACTCTGAAAATTAGAAACTGGAAAGTCAATGAAATGGCATTCCACCTGTTTTTTGTCAAAGTTTAAACTGTACCAGATCCTTGGAATGACCACAATATCAACTGAATATAAATCGAAGTATTCTATTCCTGATTTATCACATTCATTTGTTCAGGAATGCAATAAAATGTTGTTGCGACATCTTATTTCATCACTTTTACTCATGCCCTTAGCTTCAGCACTTCTTATTACAAATTTTAGAGATACATGAAATAAATTATTTTAGACCTATTTTTTAAATTTTTACATAAGAAAGAGTACTTTCAATATTTTAATATAATTAGCATAATATTACTATATCATATCAAAACTTGATAAAGATAGCATGAAAAAACTTACAGCCCAATCTCACTGTCACTGCAAAAATTGTAAATAAAATTATGTTCAACAGAACCCAGTAATACATTCATCAAATATTCATAAATATCATGTGGAATTCATTGTAGGAACATAGGAATAGTGCAATGTTAAGAATTTTGTAAATGTAGTTCACTGCATTAGTATGTAAAAAGTACGTGATTTGTGGTGGCTTTATAATGTGTCACCTTTGCTAGGCTGAACCAGTTCTACTAGTTCCCTTCCCTTAATTATTAAACATCAGTTGAAATGATGAAAATATTAACTATGGACAATTTATGCATACACAAGCAATGACAACTCCTTCACCTGACCAATAGCAGCAATACACTGTTGTCAATTTTAAGACATATCCTGATTTCAAAAGTTTTAAAATGTCAAAAAGATGTGCGTCTAATAATCAGTGAAATATTACATATGACATTTTAAATTGTTCAGGAAAAGATGGGATAACTAATTACAATTAATATATTGACAATACTAAAATATTTCTCTTTGAGAAAATAAAAACATAGACAAAGTCCCAAGACAAATGACAAGTTAGAATAGTTATTTTTAAAACATGACAAAAGGGAGGAAATCATGACAAAGGGTTAATCACCTTAGTCTACAAAGAATTCTTGTGAATTAATAAGAAAATGATCAATACTGAAGAAAAATGAACAAAAGAGATAACCAGAGAGATCTCTGCAAAAAAGATATAAATGGACAATAAAGCAGTAACAGTGCCCTCGAGTTTGCTCTTAGTTATAAACATGCAAATTAAAACAAAATGCTATTTACACTTATCAGATCGGTAAAAATTTTAGTTAGATAATACCCGGTGTTGCTAAGACTAGGGAAAACAAACACATTCACATAGTTATTGATGGAAGTATAAATGCCACATGCTTTGTAAAGACAAATTATCATGAGATATCACATTTTAAAATGTGTTCTTGGCTTTATAGAAATTAATTGATGTCAGTGATTTATAAAGTCCTCTAAAATAAAGCATTCGAACTCAAATTTGTTGACGATGTGCTTTTGTAATAAAACTAATCTAGATAAAGCCTGGGCCTTAAGATTTGGTGTAGAGAAGGAAAAAAGCTGGTAGCCCTGAATCAGTATACTTCAGGGTTTTCTTTAAGGTCCATTCGTAATTCCATGTAAGTACTTCCATCCATGGTTCTGCCAGTCATGAGAAAAATGCACGAAAATGCTGTTTGGAAATGTGGAGACACCATGGGCAGATCTGTGGGCACCTCTCGTTTCTAGCACTTACTTGCTGTGGGACTTGGGTAGGACATTTTCATTAAAACTTGGAAAATAGGTTGAACAATATCTCCTTCACAGAATTGTGGTGAGGACGGAATGAGTAACATCTAAAACTTCTATGATGTTACCTGACATGTACATACTCAATAAATACTATTATTGTTTTATTATTAGCTCACAATCTTGGCCATTGACCCATCTAAAAATGCTATTTTGTGCTTAATTTAATAAGATTCTGGAGAAAATGAAGTTATTGGGATTCAGTAATTCATCTGTAATGCCTTTCTTGTTGTAGACATCCATATGCTGTTTATTTTAATTCTTGCCGTAAAGTTCTTGCCTTCTATCTTCAGTCAACACTCAAGTACTGTTACAGGCCTCTCTCTTGTCTTACAATGACTTTAGGTCAGGACAACCATGTGCAAAAATGTCCATGTGCATTTCATGATGGTTCAGCTTCTTCGTAGAAGCCAAGTTGACAGAAGGGACAGCTAATCCCAAAGAACGTCACAATTTGCTCGTGTTGGAATCTGTAGTTGGAACTCTAGTAGCATCTATTCATAGCAGTCCCATGGGTGACATTACGTTTGTGTTTGGGACATTATCTAAGGAAAAGCCACTTACTATTCTTTCAGAACTGAGAAAACTCCAGATTAAAATCAGCTAAGTGAAAGGTACAAGTTGTATCTTGCATTGAAATAAGAAAATCTGACATACTAGAGCCAAGTATGAACAGTGGAGATTTGAGTGGTCTGTATGAAGACCTTAATCTGAACAAGTGGTTGGATATGAAGTGATGTTTATCCCTGGAATGTGTCCTTGGCAATTGATGTGTGGATATGTCCTATTCTAGGGGACAGTGAGAGCTAAATTATAAACACATGTATTGTGTTAATTATATGAAGTCATCTTAACCACAGAATATCTTTTAGGCCTCAAGCAGAAAGAGAAAGTTAATTATTGCTGAGTTAACAAGCCAAACACTGCTCTGGAATAATTGATATTAGTATATCTCAATAGAGAAGGTGGGAATCAGAGGGGATGGTGAACATCAGAGTAAGAGGTTAGGAGGGCACATCCAGCACTGTCTCGAGTGAATTGATGAGCCACACAACTAACATCCTTTGGACTGATCGTATCCTGTATCTGGAAGACACTCTTGGCGGCAAGTAACAGAAATCTCAAACTGTCCTAAATGTGAAGGCGAGGCGTTATTTCACAGAACAGGAAACCTCCAGATGCAGCATTGGCTCTAGATGCAACATAAATGAAGGCTCTGGCTCCAAGTGTTATTGCTCTGTCCTGTGTACATCAGCTTTGTCCTCGGGCTGTCTTCTATTATTATTATAAGAGGAGGGAATGGGAGGAGCAAGCAAGAGAGGGGAGGGGAGGAGAAGGAGCAAAGGAGTGGAGAGAGAGAACTTCCCATCAGTCTGATTAAGCTAGTAGAGGTCAGGTGCCAACGATTGTATTGATTATTATCGCCATGGAAACATCACATGCTGACTAGCTTAAACTTCATCCCTCAGTCAATTACTTGAAAAAGAAACTCTTTGTACTTAGACAAAAATCTTATAGATAATTTGGCCTTGAGGACATCACTTAAATGTTCTGGTCATTTTTTTTTTCCTTGACTGATTTTTTTTTTTAATCGAGTTCATAATAGTTTACATCATTGTGAGATTCCAGTTGTACATTATTTCTTATCTGTCACCCCAGAACTGCTCCCCTTCACCCCCTGTGCCCATCCTCCACCCCTCTGTCTCTGGTAACCTCTGAACTGTTTTCTTTCTCCATGTGTTTGTTTATATACTACATATGAGTGAGATCATCTGGGGTTTGTCTTTCTCAGTCTGGCTTATTTCGCTTAGCATAATATCCTCCAGGTCCATCCGTGTTGTTGCAAATGGGATGATTTTGTCTTCTTTTATGGCTGAGTAGTATTTCACTGTATATATATACCACATCTTCTTTATCCAATCGTCAGTTGATGGGCACTTGGGTTATTTCTTGGCTACTGTGAATAGTGCTGCAATGAACATAGGGGTACGTATATTACTTTGGATTGTTGATTTCAAATTGTTTGGGTAGACATCCAGTAGTGGGATAGCTGGGTCATATGGTAGTTCTATTTTTAGTTTTTTGAGGAATCTTCATACTGTTTTCCATAGTGGCTGCACTAGTTTTCATTCTCACCAGCAGTGTATGAGGGTTCCCTTTTCTGCACGCCCTCTCCAACATTTGTTAGTTTTAGTTTTAGTGATTATAGCCATTTTAATAGAAGTAAGATGGTATCTTAGTGTAGCTTTGATTTGCATTTCCCTGATGATTAGTGATGTTGAACATCTTTTCGTGTGTTTATTGGCCATCTCTATATCTTCTTTGGAAAAATGTCTGTTCATCTCCTCTGCCCATTTTTTGATTGGCTGTTTGTTTTTTTGTTGTTCAGTTGTGTGAGTTCCTTATCTATCATGGAGGTTAACCCCTTTTTGGATATATGATTTGCAAATATTTTCTCCCAATTGGTGAGCTGTCTTTTTGTTTTGATCCTAGTTTCTTTTGCCTTGCAGAAGCTCTTTAGTCTGATAAAGTCCCATTTGTTTATTTCTCCTTTGTTTCGCTCGTCTGAGAAGACATGGTGTTTGAAAAATTCTTTTTAGTTCGATGTCAAAGAGTGTACTACCCATATTATCTTCCAGGAGTTTTATTGTTTCAGGACTTATCTTCAACTCTTTGATCCATTTTGAGTTTGTTCTGGTCATTTTTTTTTTTTTTAAAGATTTTATTTTTTTCCTTTTTCTCCCCAACGTCCCCCGGGACATAGTTGTGTATTCTTCGTTGTGGGTTCTTCTAGTTGTGGCATGTGGGACGCTGCCTCAGCGTGGTCTGATGAGCAGTGCCATGTCCGCGCCCAGGATTCGAACCAACGAAACACTGGGCCGCCTGCAGCGGAGCGCGCGAACTTAACCACTCGGCCACGGGGCCAGCCCCTGTTCTGGTCATTTTTTAAACATAGGAATGATGGTTGTTCTTTTCTTACTTCATAGCCATAACAAGAATATTCGTATAGTTTAAATTCCTTGGATGAAACATGGAATTATTTTCTCTTAATATCTACCAGTTTTACTATGACAATGATCATCAGCTGTTAATAATGACTACACATTTTTATCTTCTCTCCCTCCTTAGTCTCTACTAAAATAAATGTAATAAAATATTAGCAAAGGAATTTAAAAAGCCATCAGTTTCTAGGAACAAAGAGAATAGGAGAAGAGATGGTAGCAGATAAGGGATTTCAACAAATTTTTGGAATCTGAAAAGTGAATGTCAGAGTGTAACCGATTTAGCATGATAGAGAAAGACACGACTTACAGTGTGTGCAGAGGAGGTGGTGAACAAGATAAGAGCTGAACCATTCTGCAAACATATGAAGAGGCTCAGGTCTTGAAGGCAAAAGTAAGAGTGAGGTGTGGGGCTGAAAACAGGAAGATGGCTTGAAAATGTGTATGACTGATCAATCAATCCTCTCATTTTCTCTACCCCTTGATATATCTACTACCATGTAGAATCTCTAGGATGAACACAGAAGTTTATTCTCTGAGCAATTTGAATAGGAACAAATCAAGTCACAAGGATACCAGATAAAGTGGACAGTAGAGTTACCGTAATAGCATACTGAAGTTCATTGTAGCCAGATTAGATCATGGCTTAGAGTCAGGTTGAATTGAATTTAAAGAATATGCCTCCAATTGATTTCTCATGTCTAATGGCATTGGCTAACACCTCTAGGATTATGTTGAATTATAGTAGAGATAGCGGGCACCCTGGTTTGTTACTAATCTTAGTGGAAGCATCTCTAGTGTTTCCCCATTAAATAAGATACTGGCTAAAGACATAGGCCAGAGATAGATAGATAGATAGATAGATAGATAGATAGATATAGATATACATATCATTATATATCATATAATACATATATTGTATCATGTTAAGAAAATACCCCTCAGTTCCTGTTTTCTTGAATGTTTTTATTGTGAATGGGTGTTGATTTTTGTCAAATACTTTTTTGGCATTGATAGAGATAATTATGGGTATTTTCCCTTAGATTTATTAATGTGATGTGTAGTATTAATGGATTTCCCAACATTGAGCCAAACTTGCATTCCTGCAATAAATCCCACTTAGCCATGGTGTATTATTTTCTTAGTGTGGTGTTAGACTCTGGTTGCTAATAATTTGTTTAGAAATTTTCTAACAATATTCATGAGTGGTAGCTGTAGGTTATTTTTCTTTGTACTATCTTTATCTGGTTTAGGTATCAGTGTTATGCCTGGTTTATAAAAAGAGTTTGGAAGTTTTCCTTCATTTTCAATGCTCTGGAATAATTTATAAAGTATTAGGACCATCTGGTCTTTGAAAACTTAGTAGAATTCACCTGTGGAATAATCTGGGCTTTGTGCATTTTTGTTGAGTGGTTTCTTAGTAACTGTCTCCATTTCTTCTGTGGAAATCAGTTAAGTTTTCTAGCTCTAATGAGGTCAATTTAGATAATATATATTTCCCCAGGATATTATGAATTTCATTGAGATTTTCTAGTCTATTTACCAAGAGGTCAGCAAAGTAGTTTCTTGTGACTTTCTAAATTTCTTCTGTTTGAAAGGTTATTTGCCCTTTGTCATTTCTTATTCTCTATATTTGTACTTTCTTTGTTTCTTCATCTATCTAGTTAGTGGTTTGTCTGTTTCATTAATTTTTCCACAGAAAAAAACAACAGGATTTCAGTTTATTAATTAGAGCTTCTGTTTTTCTATCCTCTACATTAACTTCTGCTTTTATCATTAATGTTTTCTTCCTTGTGTTTGCTTTTGTTTTACATTGTTCTTCTTTTTCTACATTTTTGAACTGCAAATTTAACTCATTATTTTTGTTCTTTCATTTTTATTGAAAAAGTATTTAGTACTATCAGTTTTTCTGCAACTGCTGCTTTAAGTGCGTCCCATAGATTCTGACGTGTAGTGTTTTCAATATCTATTATTTGTTTAAACTTATATGCTGTCAGCTTGTATTTCTCCTTTAGCCAAGAGTTGTTTAATAAGAGGTTCTGTTTGTAGCTTTCCAGGTCTGCTTTGTCTGATATCAGGATTGCTCCCCTGCTTTCTTTTTGTTTGATTTGCCTCGTATACTCATGTTCATGTCTTTATGTCTAGCCTGTCTGAATCACTTGGTTTGGGTGTGTCTCTTGTATACAGCATATAGTTAAGTTTAGTTTTGTGAGCCAAACTGAAAATCTTTGTGTCTTAATAAGTGAATTAAGCCCATTCACATATATTATGACTGACACGTTTGGTATTAATTCTATCATAGCATTTTATTTTATTTTGTTATATTTCCCATATTTCTTTCTCTTTGAGATGTGCATTCTTTGCTACATTTTTATAATTTTTTAGGAAGCTTTATACTTTTGTTTTAGTGATTGCTTTTGTACTTATACCTTCTTTAATGCTCTTGGTCCCCTGTTTTGTTAATTAACCTTTTATTATCTGGTTTATCAGAGTTTTTAAATTTTTCAGTATCTTTTAATACCCACCTAATGTATCTCTAACAATGATCTTTTTCTATTTTTCTTTTTCCCTCTTCTTATCCTCCATATTTTTAAAACACGTTATTTTTACTTTGTGATAATATATAATATTTGTATGTTAGTGGTCCACCCTCATCCCCACCTTTGTTTTAGTCTTATATGTATGTTTATAGACTATTAAATGCTTACCCTCAGTCTTTCTACTCAAGTTCCTCCAGTCATCATTTGGTTGGATGAAGTTCGTTCTCTAGTAAATTCCTCAAAAAGGGCTTCCTGATGCAGAATTCCCTGTTTTTTTGCTTTGTCGTTGTTGTTTTTTGAGGAAGATTAGCCCTGAGCTAACATCTGCTGCCAATCCTCCTCTTTTTGCTGAGGAAGACTGGCCCTGAGCTAACATCCATGCCCATCTTCCTCTACTTTATATGTGGGATGCCTGCCACAGCATGGCGTGCCAAGTGGTGCCATGTCCACACCTGGGATCCAAACCAGGCGAACCCCAGGCCGCTGAAGCGGTACGTGCACACTTAACCACTGAGCTACTGGGCTGGCCCTGAATTCCCTACGTTTTTGTCTGTTGAAACTGTTTTTCAATAGCCCTGCTATTTGGACAGCTTGGCTGAATATAAAATCCTTGATTCATACTTTCTTTGAGTGAGTGCTTTAAATGTGCTCCTCAATTGTTGAAAATCTTTGTATATTAAGATTTTATATATTATAATCTTTGTATATTAAGATTTTGGAAAGTCTGATGTTATTCTAATTCTTTTGCCTTTTTGTATTTGATAGTTTTACCTGGAAACATTGAATTTTACTTTATCTTTGAATCTAATGATTTTATTAGAATATGTTTCAGAGTTGATTATTCTGGGTTCATTTTCTTATGTACCCAGTGAGACTTTTATGTACTTCCGGAAAGTTTTCTTGAATTTTAGTTTTAAATATTAGCTCTTTTCCTTTACTTTGGTTTTTCTTCAGAGATTCTGATAATACAAATATTACTTTCCTGCCTATCTTCCAGTTCCCGTTCTCGACTTTCTCTTTGATCTTTTTACAGAAAAATTTGCCTCTGTAAAATTACATATTAAAATAATAGACTTAAGTGGTCTATCTTAATTTTTTTCCCTTAAAACCAATGCAACTTTATAAACTAGAGCACTACCAAAGGTAGTAAAATAATTATAATAAAGATATTAGCACAATTGAAAAGACATTTTAAATTCCTAAAAATAAAGATATACCACCATAAATGTAGGGTATTACCTTAAAAAAAAAGTGAAGATACAGACATTCTATGAAGTTACTGGCTTGTAGTCTTCAAAAACGTCTACGTCATAGATGCACAGAAAACCTTTGACAAAATTCAACATCCATTTATGGTAAAAATAAAACAAACAAACAAAAAAACAGAGAAAAAGCCACCTCTCAACAAAGTGGATCTAGAGAGAGAGCATGCCTCAACATAGTAAAAGCCATATATGACAAGCCCACAGCTAACATCATGCTCAATGGAGAAAAGCTGGAAGCTTTTCCTCTAAGATCAAAAACAAGACAAGGATGCCCACTCTCACCACTTTTGTTCAACATAGTATTGGAAGTCCTAGCAAGAGCATTTAGGCAGAAAAAGAATTAAAAGTTATCCAAATTGGAAAGGAAGAAATAAAATTTTGTCACTATTTAATTGTCACAATAAAATTGTCACTATTTGCAGATGACATGATATTATATAGAAAAGCCTAAAGACTCCACCAAAAAACTGTTAGAGCTAATAAATGACTTGAGTAAAGTTGCAGGATACAAAATCAATTTACAAAAATCTGTTTCATTTCTATACACTAATAGCAAACTATCAGAAAGAGAAATTAAGAAAACAATTCTGTTTACAACTGCATCAAAAAGAATAAAATACCTAGGAATAAATTTAACCGAGGCGGCAAAAGACCTGTACAGTAAAAACTATAAGACATTGATGAAGTAAACTGAAAAAGACACAACTAAATGGAAAGATGCTTGTGCCCATGGATTGGAAGAATGCAATTAATTTAATATTAATTAGTTTTAATATTGTTAAAATGTCATACTAACCTTAAGCAATCTACAGATTTAATGCAATCTCTATCAAAATACCAATGGCATTTTTCATAGGAATAGAACAAATAATACTAAAATATGTATGGAACCACAAAAGATCCTGAACAGACAAAGCAATCTTGAAAAAGAAGAACAAAGCTGGAAGCATCACACTCCTTGATTTCAAACAACAGTAGTGTGGCCGCTTAACAATGTGGATATGTTCTGAGAAATGCAGCATTAGGTAATTTTGTTGTTGTGTGAACATCATAGATTTTACTTACACAAACCTAGATGGTATATCCTACTACACACCTAGGCTATTTGGTACTAATCTTATGGGACCACTGTCATATATGTGATTTGTTGTTGACCAAAACGTTGGTAAGTGACACATGAATGTGTATTACAAAGCTATAGTAATCAAAACAGTAGAGTATTTGCATGAAAACAGACACATAGGTCAATGGAACAGAATAGAGAGACCAGAAATAAACCCGCCTATTTGTGGTCAATTAATTTATGCAAAAGATTCAAGAATATACAATGGGGAAAGGACAATCTCTTCAATAAATGATGTTGAGAAAACCAGACAGCCACATGCAAAAGAATGAAATTGGGCCACTATCTTACATCATAAACAAAATTAACTCAAAATGGATTAAGAGTTGAATGTAAGACCTGAAACGATAAAACTCCTAGAAGAAAACATAGGCAATAAGCTCCTTGACATTGCTGTTGGTGATGATTTTTTGGATCTGACACCACAAGCAAAGGCAATAAAAGTAAAAATAAACAAGTGGAACAACATCAAACTAAAAAGCTGCTAAAATAATCAACAAAATGAAAAGGCAACCTACTGAATGGGAGAAAATATTTGCAAATCATATATCTGATAAAGGGTTAATATCCAAAATATATAAAGAACTTGTACAACTCCATAGCAAAAAGCAAACAATCCAATTAAAAAATGGGCAGAGGATCTGAATAGACATTTTTCCAAAGATGACATGCAGATGGCCAACAGGCACAATAAAAGATGCTCAACATCACTAATCATCAGGGAAATGCAAATCAAAACCATGATAAGATATCACCTCACACCTGTGAGAATGGCTATTATCAAAAAGACAAGGAGCCAGTCCTGATGGCCTAGCGGTTAAAGTTTGGCGTGCTCCACTTCAGTTGCCCAGGTTTGGTTCCTGGGCACGGAACCACGCCACTCGTCTGTCAGTAGCCATGCTGTGGCAGTGACTCACATAAAAGAATTAGAAGAATTTATAACTATGCACAACTATGTACTGGAGCTTTAGAGGGGTAAAAGGAAGAAAAAGGAGGAATATTGGCAACAGATGTTAGCTTAGGGTGAGTCTTCCCCTGCAAAAAAAAAAAAACCCTTAAAAACATATGTAAAACAAAAAAAGACAAGAAATAAGTGTTGGCAAGGATGTGGAGAAAAGGGAACTCTTGTGCACTCTTGGCGGGATGCAAATTGATGCAGACACTATGGAAATGTGTGAAGCTTGCTCAAAAAATTAAAAGTAGAACTACCATATGATCCAGCTATTCCTCTTCTGGGTATTTATCTGAAGAAAACAAAAACACTAACTCGAAAAGATATATGCACCCTTATGTTCATTGCAGCATTATTTACAATAGCCAAGATATGGAAACAACCTAAGTGTCCATCGATGGATGAATGGATAAAGAAGATGTGGTATATAATATACAATGGAATATTATTCAAAAACAAGTTTTATTGTTGCATTTCTTGATGGAGCAATCTCTGTTATGCATTTTACTCCCTAAACTGTAGGTAGGAGATTTTCCTTTTGCAGGTATCTCAAATCATTGAAAACCTCTGCGGCTTTGACCCAGTTACTGGGTTAAAAGTAAAACCCAAATCTTGATAATGAGAATTACTGTAACATACTGTTTCCAGCCAATCTTTTTTCTCCATAGTTTTCTTGTTCATAAATTTGCATTAACTCTGACCTTCCAAGAATTGGAAGTCATTCAGAAGTGGTGGGAAAGGCACAAGCCAGGAGTCAAAACTTCTGCAATTCAATCTTGCTTCTCTTCTAAAGAGTGATGTGATCTTGGGCAAATTACTTAAGCTGCAAATTCCTCATCTGTAAAATGAGACTAAATAAGCTCTCTGTAATATAAAGTTGTGTGGAAAATGAAATGAGAGCTTCTGGTAAGTCGTAAAGCACACCTTTTGGCCTGGGGACCCCACAAGGGTAAGTCTTTTGGTTGCCATGCCCGTCATTGTTCTTGGCACAATGCATAAATATTTGACTAAATAAATAAAATAATTTATAAAGTCTTTTCAGAGTTTATGACTACTGTGTTGTAACTTTTTAAATGCCTGCTTTTTCTTTCGCTGTGATTGTACTGCATAGGAAGGAACCAGGCACATAATTTGTAGAGTCCAGTGCAAAATGGAAATTATTAAAAATTTTAAGGTAGCAACAGCAGAGCATTAAACCAAGCCCTTCTAAGCACAGGGCCCTGCATGACGGCAGCGCTCCCCTGCCCGTGGAGCTGCCCCTGAGCAGAATTAAGACAACAGACTCTGGAGCTCAATTGCTCTCCTGCTTTTTAGCTGCATGATCTTGTGCATGTTACTTAACCACTCTCTGCCTCAAATTTCCTTATCTGCTAAAGGAGGATAATTAGAATACCCATCTCATAAAGTTATTGTGAGGTTAAATGATTTTCATAAAATGCTTAAAATTGGCACACGGAGAACACTCAATAACTGGTTACAATTATTACCATTATTTTTATTTTTGTACTGAGCCCTCTGAGACAGGTGTTATTATTATTCCACTGGAGACTAGGGACCATATGTGTCTTGTTTACGAATGTGTCCCCAGGGCCTAGCACAGGTGCTGGTGCTTTTATTGCATTAAGCCACTGAAAATTGGAGGTTGGTCTGTAATGGCACCTCACTCTGATACACTAGTATTGGTACTTGAAGCTGTATCAGACAGACTCGAAAGCCCATTCTCTAAGCTAAGATGCTATTCTCTTCCCGACACTAAAAACCCAAAGTAAAAGGTAATGGAAAAAATCAACGTGAATCACTTAGGCAAGAAGATTATATAGCAACAAGTTTCACTTTTAACTTAAATTTGCTCTAGAGTGTGCGTGTCCACACGGTGTGTGTCTGCCCCTGCGTCCTGGGAGTGGGGCTCTGGAAGCTTTAGTGTGCCTAAAGAAAAATGAATTCACCCAAGACCTTCCTGCTAACAGTAAACCCTCACCCATGCTGGCTAAGTAAACAGATGAATCCTCATTTTACTTATGAGGAAACTAAGGTGTACAAAGGCTCAAGAGCTTGCCTGAGTTCACATGCGGAGTCTCTGGTCAAGCCAGGCTTTGAATTTTGACGTCTCAGAGCTTGTAATCTTTCCACCCTGTTATGCAGCCTCTCACACACATTCTCTCCCCTATGCTGCTTCTTCCACAGGCCGAGAGCTTGTTGAACTGTAGCAAAAAGCATAATTCAGGGTGTGGAGATAAGGCCAGTCGCTAGCCTTTCTCTTCCCACCCCTGCCACATCTAGCTCCACCTGACTGCTATCAGATATGGAATTGAGATATTCGTCCTGGAACGTGATTAAAAAAATAAAGAACGCTGTGTATTGCTTGCTCTTGTTTGGAAAGCTCAATTGTTGTAGTGACTCAATCTGACCATTTGATACAAATATTTAATCCTTTTAAAGTAGCCACCTTAATGACAAATCATAGTTTTGGAAAGAGGTGGCACAATGTGTATAAGTCACAATCCCAGTGGAATTTTCCACAGGGAAAAGATCTGTTTACACTTTATTTATAGAATGCATGTTCTGGAAACTTCTCTGACTTATAACAGATGGCAGTTCTTACAGCTTTGTCCACAAAGTTACCAATCCAGCATAATAATAGCTACATCACATTTACAAAGGTTGAATGCTCCTGTGACACTGGCTTCATCAGTTATAGCTACACTTACATCTTTTACTTGGGCTTGTCTTGGAATAGATTCTTTAATATATCTAATCAGGGGAAATGATATTTAAAATTTTACTTAATCTTTAGCATTTCTACCATACAATTTTAAAAATTCAAAATACTATGTTTAGTCATCAAATATAAACAGTGTCTCCTAACAACTTCACTAGAAATCTCCAGGATGTTAATTTACACTGATAACTTTATTATGAAACCCTACCATCACCTACTAAGGGCTATTTGAGGAACCAGATTTGACAAAGTTGCGAGACGACTACCAAACTTTTGCAAAATTCCCTCATGTTTCTTTTGTCGTTATAATTTTCTTAATTGTGGCAAAAGACACTTAACATAAAATTTTTCATTTTAGCCACTTTTATGGGTACAGTTCTTTGTTATGCAACCAATCTTCAGAACTTTTTCGTACCTGTTAAACAACAACTCCCCAATTTCCTCTCCCTCTAGTTCCTGGCAACCACCATCTAGATTCTGTCCCTATGAATTTGACTACTGTAGTTACCTCATATAAGTGGAATCATATGGTATTTATCCTTTTGTGACTCGGTCATTTCACTTAGCATGATGTCCTCAAGGTTCATCCATGTTGTAGCATATGTCAGAATTTCTTTCTTTTTTAAAGCTGAATAACATTCCATTGTATGTATATACCATATTCTGTTTATTCTTTCATCTGTTGATGGACACTTGGATGGCCTCCACCCTTCAGTTATTGTGAATAATACTGCTATGTACATGTGTGTACAAATATCTCTTCATGTTCTCATTTTCAGTTATTTTGGGTATATATCATTATTATAATTTTGATATAATTTTTATGTGAATAATTTTTAAGTTCATCCTTTATTGTTTTCTATATTATTTTGTATAATTTGAATGATAGAGTTGTAACGGACTTTATAGGTGATCTGGCTCAGCTCTCTCCTTTTTCAGAGGAAGAAGGCCAACACCCAGCAGGCTTTAGTAGATAAGCTCTCACAATTAGTTTGCGGCTGAGTTGAGAGTGGAACCCAAGCCTCTGAACTCCTAATCCAGAGAATTTGCTGTCAGACAGGCCCTTCCTTTGGCCACCTGGTAGGCATATCCACCTCTCTGCTGGTTGAATCTAAAAGTTGTCAAAGGCCATTGGTCTTAGCAATATTTTCTGGATCTGTCTCTTCAGGCAAAGGCAACAAAAGCAAAAATAAACAAATAGGACTACATCAAACTAAAAAGCTTTTGCGCAATGAAGGAAACCATCAACAAAACAAAAAGGAAACCTACTGAATGTAAGACAATATTTGCAAATGATAAATCTTATAAGGGTTAATATCCAATATATATATAAAGAACTCAAACAGCTCGATAGCAAAAAGCCAAACAATCCAATTAAAAAATAGGCAGAGGATATGAACAGACATTTTCCACAGAAGACATACTGATGGCCAACAGACACATGAAAAGATGCTCAATATCACTAATTGTCAGTGAAAGGCAAATCAGAACCACAATGAGATATTACCTAACACCTGTCAAAATGGTTATTATCAAAAAGACAACAAATACTAAGTGTTGGCAAGGATGTGGAGAAAGGGGAACCCTTGTGCACTGTTGCTGGGAATGTAAATTCGTGCAGCCACTATGGAACATGGTATGGAAGTTCCTCAAAAAATTAAAAATAGAGCTACCATATGATCCAGCTATTCCACTTCTGGGTATTTACCTGAAGAAAATAAAAACACTAATTCAAAAGGATATGTGCACCTCCATGTTCCTTGCAGCATTGTTTACAATAGCCAACATATGGAAACAAAGTGTCCATTGATAGATAAATGGATAAAGAAAATACAGTATATGTATACAACTGAACATTACTCAGCCATAAAAAACAATGAAGTCTTGCCATTTGCAACATGGATGGAACTAGAAGGTATTATGCTAAGTGAAATAAGTCAGATAAAGAAAGACACACTATGTGATTTCACTTATATGTGGAATCTAAAAACAAAACAAATGAACAAACAAAACAAAACAGAAACGAGCTCATAGATCCAAAGAAGTGGTGGTCACCAGAAGGGAGAAGGGTGGAGGGATGAGAGAAATAGGTAAGGGGATTAAGAAGTACAAACTTCCAGGGGCCGGCCTGGTGGCGCAGCGGTTAAGTGCACACGTTCAGCTTCGGTGGCCCGGGGTTTGCCTGTTCGGATCCCCGGTGTGGACATGGCACCGCTTGGCAAGCCATGCTGTGGTAGGCATCCCACATATAAAGTGGAGGAAGATGGGCATGGATGTGAGCTCAGGGCCAGTCTTCCTCAGCAAAAAAAGGAGGATTGGCAACAGATGTTAGCTCAGGGCTAATCTTCCTCAAAAAAAAAAAAAGGACAAACTTCCAGTTATAAAATAAATAAGTCAGAGGGATGTAATGTACAGCAGAAGGAATATAGTCAATAATACAATAACTTTGTATTGTAACAGATAGTTACTAGTCTTATCAGGTGATCATTTCAAGATATCAATATATATAATCAATCAATATATATAAATATATATAATCAATATATATAAATGTCAAGTCACTATGTTGTACACCTGAAACTAATATAGTGTTGTATGTCAACTATACTTCAAGAAAAAAATATTGTCAAAGGCAATCTTATATTCTCTCACCTACTATCTTACTTGATATTTTGAAAAACTGGGAAAAGTTGTACTGCTTGTACCTAAATTAATAACTTTTATCTCTGGAAGAGAATTCACTAGCAACTTGCAATGTGTACATGCCTCCCCAAGATTGGCTTTAGCATCAAAATCAAGACTCCCAAAAGCAGATATGCCACAACAAACAGCTTTGTGACTGGTTATTTCTCGTGGCAAATGCTCAAGGAGGAAAGATTAAATTTTAGTCTCATCCTAGGTGCTAGGCAGAGGTGTCCTGGAGCTGGCTTCTACTGGCTTGCAAGAGTCAATGGTAGACCTCTCTTCTCAACTCCAAGTTCAGTGATGTCATGTTGGTGGCTTGAAATCAGCCACATTGGAAGTATTTACACCACAGAAACTGGCAAATGCTACAAACTGTACCCCACATTCTCACTGAGAGCTGGTTATTAAGCATTTATCAGCACACCACTGTTGCCAGGGACTCTGCTCAGAGTTATAGGTGGGGAGTGTGGGGAGTGGGGGTGGTGGCAGTATTATATAGTCAAGCTCATAATTGATAAACCTTGGTCATTTAGGCAAATCATTTATTCTTATTATACTTTTATATGTGCTTCCTCAGATGTAAAAGAAAAATAATTAAAATATCATCTATCTCCAGGAATGTTGTATTTAGGTTACTTGTTAAAGCAAGGGTCCAAAGGGGCCCTAATCTATATACTTGCCTGCCACATCAGATCCAATTTGCATGAAGTGTAAGAATCTTCAAAAAACAGGAACTCAAAAAATGTATCATATGGAGAGTAGAAAAGTTACTCTGAAGAGAACAGAATTTACATGCCTAGGATAGAGGTTGGTTACTGAGGCAAGGGATATTTTGGGATATGATTTTCATGCCACTCAAACACCTTTCTATAAAGCCCCAGAGAAATTATGAGGGAATTTAAGAATGTGATAATTCTCTCTCAGAGTCTCATGTCATTATAATCCAGGTGCAGAGAGCCCATTGGAAGCTGTGGGAAGAGTTGGAGGTCATCAGAGCAGGCAGACTAAGGTAGGTCTCTAAGATGGAAGACCACAAACTAAGATGGAAGCAACAAACTAAGCCTTTCTTGGGGTAAAACGCCAAGAAAACTTGAATGGAACTAATCAGAACTTGCAAGTTACTTGGACCAAAACACACAATGTCTAGACTGGTCTCTGGGTCCCAGTGTCCCAGTGTCCCAGTGTCCCTGGTGGTTATGGAGTCTGAACCAAGCATTATTTTTGCTACCAATGAAATTGTTACCTACTCCCTTATTTGATCTCCCAGTGTGGGCTGTTTAGGAAAACAAGAATTAGAACAATTCAAAGAGATGATTAATGACAGTCTTTTCACCAAACATACCACATTTGATGTCCACATGTGAAAGTCCTTTCTCCTCACCCTCAATATTCTTAAGTCCTTTCGATCATCTTTTGTCATGCCTCTTAAATATAGTGCCAGGAATATAGTTGGCCCCTACTTATAGTTTATGTAATAAATAAACTAATGGATGCCTTTCTTTCAATTCCCATCACCAGTAACCAAGATCAGGCATCAGTGAACATATACTTAGTACCTCTGATGTCCAGGCACTGTACTAGAGTTGAAAAGCAAAGGTGAAGTTCTTCTCAGAGAGTTTAAAGTCAATGAAAGGAAATGAACATACAATACCAATAGCCCTGTAATCGGACCTCCGCTTCTTTGGTTTCTTCCTACTCTAATGCATACTGAAGATGCTACTAGTTTCATCGTCCTGAAATATCCCTTTGATCACATCGGCCACTCAATTATCTCCATGGCACTCCTGTGTTGGTAACATACAGTCCCAACTCCTCCGATTAGCAATCAAAGTCAGACTAGCCCAGGTCAATTCCTCTTTGAAGCTCCCTGGTGTTGCCAACGACTCTGCTACATGAAGTCCCTATTCCATCCGACCTAATTTTATCATTGTTCGTTAAACACGCCCTGTGCTTCTTTTACCCCTTTAAAATGCACCTCTTCTTGTTCAAATGCACCCCCTCCATTCATTTTTCATATCCAAATCCTTTCTGCTTTCAAAATCCTGTTCAAATTAAACCTTATCCATAGAATCTTGTCTCCACCTCATAGATGAAGCTCCTTCATTCATTCCACAGCACATATTGATGGAATCATTGCTGGGTGTGAAGAACTATACTCAGGGCTAGAGACACATTCCCTTCTCTGAACTTTTCTTATCTGTTTTTATCCACTATATTCCTTTAACAATCACTATCTGCTGCCTTACAGCATCTATTATATTGATTTATTTTAAAATAGAAATTGAGTCTTTTTATTAGATCCTATACAGAACCTGGAAAAATGCCTTAGGGTAATAAATTCTAAAATAATTATTGATTTGATGTGAAATAGAAAGCCAATAATTTCTATTGGTCCTCTTTAATCTTGTCCTCACCCAATGAATGTCTATAAACACACTAAGAATTTAATGAAATGATTGAAACTTCCCAAATTAAAGAATATTGTAATATTTCTATCTTATTTTGACAGTTCAAGGAAGATTATTTATAATGTCTACAGAAATAACTGACATCTACTCTTTTCCCAAAGGTGTATTCTTTAGGGTGAGAAAGTCTCTCCTTATCTTGAGGGTGACCAGTTTGAAGTCACAGAAGCATGAGATTCTAGCACCTACTATAACTTGTTCCACTATTCCATAATTGCCTCATGTCTTGTGAGCTCCGCATTCTATAAGTCATGCTAAAAATGAGTTTGGCTTATTTATTTTCATAGTTTACTTATTTTCTTAGAAGATAAATATACTCTAAAACTTTGAAAGTATTACTATACATGTGTAGTAAAGGTCTGTAAATTTCATTCACACTGCAACTCACATAAAAAAGTGTTTATTTTTCTCTATAACTGATTTGGTCTTCCTGACAAGCCCCTATTGTTTGAGTAGTATGAAATAAATTTTAAATTTTTGCCTAATATGGTAATCTTTGCCTGATGCAGTAATTTAAGGAGTCCGTTTTCATAAGTCTTCATCTCTCTTAAGATAATAATCTCCAGTCTCAGATTTCCTCTCTACCCTTCCCTTGATTTTCTCCCAGAGAGGAAAAGGTGTGGCTTGCTGTGGCCTTGCGGTCACAAGGGGAAAGCCTCCTTAGAAATCACAGTGTCCTTGTATTGTGCTCTTTCCTCTGACCTCTCTGATGATGACAGCATCCCCCTGGTCACATTTTGTCTTCACGGCACCCTGGGGTGAGATCTGCAGTCAGTGTAATTTGGATTTGAGGCTCTCAGCTTTGTGAGGCTAGTGGAGGCACCCTGTGTAATTGGGCCTTACTGGTAATGAGGATCCTTGTGCATTTTTACTCTGTCTTTCTTTATGTTCTGACCCGGGTGATCCATGGCTCAGCTATGACTGCTTTTTGCATATTAAGCCCTCATGGCTCCTAATTCAGCTACTTGCCATGTACTCACCTCCTGGGTCCTACCCAAGCCATCCAGGAACTAAGGGCACTAAGGAAAGTCAAAGGGCTGCCCTTCCTCTGCTTTACCAAACTCCTCACCAATGTTAATCTAATGTGGCCTTGACCAGGCTGGTTGGCAAAAGGGACATCAAGATCTATCATCCCCCTACTTCCAGCTCTCTCCTTTTTCCCACAAAACCCCAAGACCAAAGGATAGGCTTTCCCCTACTTCCATTTGCCCCTTTCTAAAACTCTGTGTTGTCTTTCACTCAGGCCTGGACCTAGGTACACTAACAGGGAAATGAAGGAGTTTGAAAAATCCTCTATCTTGACAAAGCTTGTCTTGTAAGATGATGGCGTTTTTTGTGAACTCTCATCTTAAATGTCACAAGCTTAATATTAACTCTTTGCTTTCTTTTTACATTTCTCTGTAGCTGTCCTAACTGACAGTCCCTGATTTCCTGCAGATTGCCATCTTAGCTAAGGAGAGGGTCGTGAATGCAGAAATATAGCAAAAAAGCACATTAATATATTCCATGCTATTCCATATTAATGATTGTATTAACACTGAAGTTAAGATGGTGTGAAGACTGTAAATAATATTGTAAAATTTAAATATTTTACTGTAAAGTAAGATAAAGTTCTAAATTGGGTGGAAAATGCAGACTGCAGAAAACATTCTATATGCTAATCCGTGCATTTTAGAGAGTCCCACACAAGGGACCACAACCTGGGCTAAAAAGCCTTCTAGAGAGTTAAGAGAGAAAACTGAGTTCTGACAGCCCCACTGGTGTTATTCTAGATAAGTTACTTTTAATAGTCCAAAATTTGAGCTATCAGTTATAAGGAACAACTAAAGCCAAAAACACGCAAAATAAGAAACTATAGAATTCAGTAAAAAGTATTAATTGACAATGTGCAATTAATTCTCACTTTCTTACAAGAGGACCTTCACTTGGAGGATGGTCTGAGTAAATGCAGGGGCACTTTTCCTTTGTATGATTTCTTCCCATCCAGGCTCTTAGTTGGCAATGCCCTCCCATCTCTAGGTTACGGTTTCCAGTTTGGGACTATTGAGAGTTAGACAAAGTCAAGACTGGTTTTAGTCCAAAACAAAGAAAAATTGGTTTGCATGGTGGAGGAAGGGGATTGGGAGGATGTCTGCCAACATTTCAAAATTAGATATAAAGTATTTAATATTGGTTCATTAATTTTTAAAAATTAGATATAAACTACTTAATAGTTTCATTAATATGTCCATTCTTCATTCAACAAACATTTTTAAGCATCTATCATATATAGTAAGCATAGTGCTAGGTCCTAGGTAAGCATAGAGGAAGAGAAAACGAAAAACTCACTGTCTGGTAGGAAAGATCAATTTACAAACTAATACTTAGATTATCCTGGTGATGCTCATGATGGATGGTAAGAGACAGGGCTAAAGAGGAGAGTATTATAATAATATGAGTCAGAGTAATGTGGACTTAAACTGGATCACTAGGACTAATAAAGAAGGAGAGAATTCGTTGGAGGGAGCTTTCTGAAGCAGAACCAGAACTGGACTAAGATGCAGACCAGCAGGGCAGCTGCCCAAGTCCCCAGTCTATAAAGAGTTGCTAAAACATCATTTGAAAAAATTAGAACTGTTGTGTCAATTCCTCCAAGTTTCTACAAGCACTTCCTTACATAACTGGAAAAATATAAACTAATATTTCTCTTATCAAAGTAGATGGTTTGCTAGAGAAAAAAGTTTAAGAGATTTCTTGCCTGTGCCAGCCTGGGCCTAGTTCTATTGAGTATCTCTGCAATAAGCACACACCAATGCACAGTGTGATTATGGGGCAGCTGCTAATTCCAAGACCAGCCACCTGATGATCACATAAAGTTGGCATTCACAATCACAATAAAAAATTCTAGACTAACATTAACAAAAGCAACAGAATACACATTCTTCTCAAGTGTACATGGAGCATTCTCCAGGATAGATCATATATTAGGTCACAAAATAAGTCCTAATAAATTTAAAAAGATTGAAATCATATCAAACGTCTTTTTGACCACAATGGCATGAAACTAGACATCATTTTCAAGAAGAAATCTGGAAAATTCACAAATATGTGGCTATTAAACAACATACTACTGAACAACCAATGAATCAGAGAGGAAATCAAAAGAGAAATCAAAAAATATCATGAGACAAATGAAAATGGAAATACAACATGCCCAAATTTATGAGATGCAGCAAAAGGAATTCTAAGAGGGAAGTTCACAGCGATAAACACCTACATTAAGAAACAAGAAAGATCTCAAATAAACAACCTAATTCTATGCCTCAAGGAACTAGAAAAAGAAAAACAAACTAAGCCCAAAGTTAACAGAAGGAAGGAACTAACAAAGATCAGAGCAGAAATAAATGAAATAGAGACTAAAAGGACAATAGAAAAGATCAATGAAACTAAGAGCTGATTTTTTGAAAAGATAAGAAAATAGACAAACCTTTAGCTAGACTCACCAAGAAAAGAAGAGAGAGGACTCAACTAAATAAAATTGAAATGAAAAAGAAGGCATTACAACTGATACCACAGAAATACAGGGGCTCATAAGAGACTACCACGAACAATTATATGTCAACAAATTGGTCAACCTAGAAGAAATGGATAAATTTCTAGAAATTTTCTAAGAAATGGAAAATATAAACAGACTGATTACCAGTAAAGAGATTGAATCAGTAATCAAAAACCTTCCCAAAAACAAAAGTCCAGGGGGCCCAGCCTGGTGGCATGGTGGTTAGGTTCACACGCTCTGCTTTGGTAGCCTTGGGTTCATGCATTTAGATTCTGGTCACAGACCTACAACCTGCTCATCAAGCCATGCTGTGGCAGTGTCCCACATACAAAGTAGATGAAGATTGGCACAGATGTTAACTCAGCAACAATCTTCCTCAAGCAAAAAGAGGATGATTGGCATCAGATGTCAGCTCAGGGCCAACCTTCCTCACGAAAAAAAAACAAAAAAAGCCCAGGATCACATGGCTTCACTAGTGAATTCTACCAACCATTTAAAGAAGAACTAATGCCAATCCTTCTCAAATTCTCCCCAAAAATATAGAAAAAAACACTTTCAAACTCATTTTAGAAGGCCAGCATTACCCTGATACCAAGAATACACAAGAAAAAAACACTGCAGGCCAATATCCCTGATGAACATAGATGCAAAAATCCTCAACAAAATATTAGCAAGCCAAATTCAACAATACATTGAAAGGACCATACACCATGATTAAATGGAATGTCTTCCAGGGATGCAAGGATGTTTAAACATCTGAAAATCAATGAGTGTGATATACCACATTAACAGAATGAAGGGAAAAATTATATGATCACCTCAGTAGATGCTGAAAAAGCACTTGACAAAATTCAACCTCCATTTATGGTAAAAAACAAAAAAACAAAAAAACAAAAACCTCAACAAAGTGGGTATATAGAGAACATACCTCAACATATCAAAGACCATATATGATAAGTGCACAATTAACATCATACTCAACAGTGAAAAGCTGAAAGCTTTTCCTCTATGATGATGAACAAGACAAGAATGCCCACTCTTGCCACTTTTATTCAACATAGTATTAGAAATCCCAGCCAGAGCAATTGGGCAAGAAAAAGAAATAAAAACATCTAAATCAGAAAGGAAAAAGTAAACTGTCTTTATTTGCAGATCACATGATTTCATATACAGAAAACTCTAAAGATTCCACCAAGAACTAATAAATGAATTCAGCAAAGTTGCAGGATACAAAATAAATATACAAAAATCTGTTGCATTTCTATACACTAATAACATACTATCAGAAAGAGAAATTAAGAAACAATTCCATTTTCAATTGCATAAAAACCAATAAAATATCTGGGAATAAATATGACCAAAGAGGTGAAAGATCTGAGTACTGACAACTATAAGAAATTGATGAAAGAAATTGAAGAAGACGCAAATAAATGGAAGGATGTTTTGTGCTCATGAATTGGAAGAATTAATATTGCTAAAATGTCCATACTACACAAAGCAATCTACAGATTCAATGCAATCCCTATAAAAAATTTCACTGGCATTTTTCACAGAAATAGAAGAAATAATCCTAAAATTTGCGTGGAACCACAAAAGACCCCAAATAGCCAAAGCAATCTTGAGAAAGAACAAAGCTCACCACACTTACTGATTTCAAACTGACTTACAAAGTCATAGTAATCAAAATAATATAATATTGGCATAAAAACAGACACATAGATCAATGGAACAGGATCGAGGGCCCAGAAATAAACCCATACATATATGTCAATTAATTTACAACAAAGGAGCCAAGAATATACAATGGAGAAAAAGACAGTCTCTTCAATAAATGGTGTTGGGGAAACTGGACAGCCACATGCAAAAAGAATGAAACTGGACCACTAGCTTACACCATACACAAAAATCAACTCAAAATGGATTAAAGACTTGAATGTGAGACCTGAAACCCTAAAACTCCGAGAAAAAGCATAGGCGGTTAGCTCCTTGACATTGGTCTTGGCAATGATTTTTTGGCTTTGACAGCAAAAGCAAAGGCAGCAAAAGCAAAAATAAACAAGTGGGACTACATCAAGCTAAAAAGCTTCTACACAGCAAAGGAAACCAGCAACAAAATGAAAAGGCATCTGTGGAATGGGAGAAAATATTTGCAAATCATCTATCTGATAAGGGGTTAATATCCAGAATATATAAAGAACTTCAAAAATGGGTGAAGGTGGTAAACACGTACAAATGTCGAGTTATAAAATAAATAAATCAGGGGGATGCAATGTACAGCATGGTGACTATAGTTAATAATACTGTATGGTATATTTGAATGTTGCTAAGAGGGTGGATCTTGGAAGTTCTCATCACAAGAAAAACGGTTTGTAAAGATGTTTGGTGATAGATATTGACTAGACTCATTGTGGTGAACATTTTGCTATGTATATAGCAAAGATATATACATATAGCAAATATATATATAGCAAATCATTATGTCATAACCTGAAACTAATATGATCTTATATGTCAATTATATCTCAATAAATAAATTACTTGATTATTCAACAAGCTACCCTTGACTTTAGTCCATTCAATTTTGCACAACCTCATTTAGTACATTACATATTGTCATTCCTAAACTGCTTTTAAAATTCCAGTTCAGGACTTTTGAACATCAGCTGACAAACGAATACTTTGAGCCAAAGCTTGTTGGAGCTGTCTGCCAGCCAACAGTCCTGTTTTTGCAATTTCTCCATCTTAGTTGTGTAATTATTTCAATATTTGCTTGCATATTGTTCTTATTTCACAAGAATATGAGAAAGTGGAAAAATGAAAATGCAGATTCTAGGGATAAATTGAGGCTCACAAACAATACAACTAAGAAAAATGTAGAAATCAGGTAAACTGTTAGTTACTTTTAAAAATGTTCTACTGGTTTCTTTCAAAAGCAAAAATTTAGATTCAAAAACCAGAGTGATGAAATTTGTCTGTGAGAAAACAAAATGCTTTTACTTGCTAGCTACCTACCAACCCACTTTAAGACAAATTTTACATGTGGCTGATGTATAAGTTTCCTAGAGGTATTGTAATAAAGCGCCACAAACACAGTGGCTTAAAGCATTAGAAATTTATTCTCTTATCGTTTTGGAGGCCAGAAGTGCGAAATCAAGGTGTCAGCAGGGTCACACTCCCTCTGAAGGCTCAAGAGAAGAATTCTTCTTTGTATCTTTCCTTGCTTCTGGTGCCTGCTGGTAATCCTTGGTGTTCTTTGGCCTGCGTTACTCCCATTTCTGCCTCCATCATCACTTGGCCTTCTTCCCTGAGTGTCTTCACATCATCTTATAAGGACACCGGTCATTGAATTTAGGGCCCATCCTAACCCAGTACAACTTCATTTTAACTAATTATATCCGCAAAGACCCTTCTTCTAAATAAGGTCACATTTTGAGGTTCCAGGTAAAAAAAAGAAATTCTAAAACCAAGTAAAGCTCGATGTAATCTTGTTGGTTAGGAATAAGAGATTTCATCTAAGTTTTAAATGTTTTTAGGGGCTGGCCCGGTGGTACAGCAGTTAAGTTCACACGTTCTGCTTTGGCAGCCCTGGGTTCACCGGTTCAGATCCCAGGTGCGGACATGACACTGCTTGGCAAGCCATGCTGTGGTAGGCGTCCCACATATAAAGTGGAGGAAGATGGGCACGGATGTTAGCTCAAGGCCAGTCTTCCTCAGCAAAAAGAGGAGGATTGGCAGCAGGTGTTAGCTCAGGGCTAGCCTTCCTCAAAAAAAAAAAAAAGTAAAAAAAGTAAATGTTTTTATATGACTCCTAAGAAGTTATTTGGTTTCTAAAAGTTATATATAAAATGCATATAAATGTTTTCTTCCCATGACACTAAAGAAATGTTGAATAATTCTTAAACAATAATATTTAAATAATACGTAACTTCCCAACACTTAAACAGTTGAATGGGCAGCAAATTATTAGGTTGAGACCCTCACATGTCTTAACAGAGCCCCAGGAAGAACAAATGGGCTTTGAAGACTGAGCATATGGAAGCAGGGAAAAGAAGAAAGAAGACTTAAGATGACAAATCGTTTTGCCTTGACTGTATAGAATTAAAACTATTGATGTAGAGTGTAACATCCCATCTAGCCTAACTGCTAGTTCATGCTATCTCCTTAATAAGATGCTGTATGTTCTACACTTTTTAGGGGCGGGAGGGTGAGGAAGATTGGCCCTGAGCAAACACCTGTGCCAAGCTTCCTCTATTTTGTATGTGGGACGCCACCACAGCATGGCTTGATGAGTGGTGTGTAGACCCATGCCTGAGATCTGAACCTGTGAAGCCTGGGCCACTGAAGCAGAGCACGCAAACTTAACCACTACACTACCAGGCTGGCCCCATGTTCTACACTTTCAATGTTGAAATGTGCTTTCATTATTTTCAAACATGTGAAAAGGCTACTCTGTTAAGATACCTGCAAGGTTTTACTTTCCGTTTAAGCATGGAAACTCTATGGCAGGGCTTCATCACATTGAAGTCAAGGACCTCTTTTATGATTGATGAATGCTATGAGGTCTTTCCCAAGAAAAATGTAAATATACTCATATTGTGTGTGCACTCGTAGGTAATTTATGGACTCTGAAATCCATTCCTGAATGCCAGGTTAAATTCTGTGCTCTATTATTTTTTTATTCCTTAAAAACTCAATCTTAACAGACTTTTGCAAGTGGAACAACTGTTGTATTTGCCCACCAACCATCCCTCCTCCCTTCTTCTGGTATATCTATGTTGCATTTTACAGTTTAAAAACATGCATATAAAATTGATAAAATCTGCTGTGTACTTTGTTAGCAGCATCATGAATATTTTTGTTCAGAGAAGCTTTGATAAAATGCATTTATTAAGCACCTACTTTCTGCCATCTAAAAGTTTGTTACTGAATTTTAAGTAGAATGCAGTTCTCACGGTGTACCACCATGCATAAGTAGGGGCTTAAAAATGGTTTTTTGATGTTCACAGAAACATCATTTGTGGGAGAGAAAAATTGGAAACTAACTAAATGTCTAACAACAAAAGAATGATTAACCTACTCAATGAAATATATTGCAACCATTAAAAGTGATGATTAGGAAGAGTTTATAATAACTTGGGAAAGTATTTCCATTTTAATAAAAGAAAAAAAGTGACTACAGATTTCTTCCTCCTGTTAGGATGTAGAAAGTCATAAGAGACCATCATTCTCACCTTTACAACTAAAACAAGACGGGTAAGCTGTAAAATATTTTTAGAAGTCATCAGAGAACTGAGGACTCATCAGAGACCTGAAAAAACCTAAATGAACTAAATTTCAGAAAGCAAGGAGTCCTTCAGAGAAGAGAAAATATTCCTGGCTGTTCTTATCCCTGGTGAAATGGTGGGAAGAGGACTCTGCCTTATCTGGTGGGCAAGAAGTAGCCAACCGAAACTAATGGATTAAACAGCATGTGTGGTTGTCCATGACGGGTCAGAATTCAGAGGAGATCCAGCCACATAGTAAGTTTGTATTCACCCACCAACTCTTTCAATAAGTCTTCACAGAATGCTGGAGGGTAGTATGTCAATGGCTGAGACAGGAGTGGAGAGCTGACAGAGATCCGTTTTCAGATGTGGAGGGCCTCTCCTAAGTGCAAGGTACTGGAGTAAAGGGGACAGAGCGATAGAGCTGACAGAAAACCTAAACATCTATGGCTTTCAATTCCAAATGCTAGGGGAGGAGAAAAAGAACTGATTGAAACTATGCTTAAGTGATCCAGGTTTCCACAGAGTGGAAGGCAACTGTCTTCCAAAGACTGGTAGCAGGCCAGCAGGACAGACAGAGATCTCCTGAGGTACAGAAAGCTAAGGCCAGTCCTGGAGAACAAAGAGAACTCCTCAATAACCCCAAAAGTTGGCAACCAAGCTGTAAAGCAGAAAGAGATCACCCATAGTTTAAAGAACTGTAAAGTGCAAAGAGATCTCTGGAAACTTGCCATTTGCTCAGATCTTAAGCCTTGCAGAATGGAAAGGCCTGATTCCACCATCAAAACATTTAGAGATAATGGTGAATGAATCTACATAGAGATGCAACAAAGCCCAGACCCAGGTCAACTATTGAACAAATTGACTCAGCCCCCGACTTTGGTGGCCTGACACAAAAGGAGCATGTACTTTTCTAGAGGAATATATTATTTACTTCATTCTTTACTATTTTTATACATATCATCAAGTATACAATCAAAAATTATAAGCCACATGAAAAAGCAAGAAAATTTGACCCATGGAAAGGAAAGAAAGGAAACAGTCAATAAAAACAGACCAAGAGATGGCCCTGATGTTGGAATGATCAGACGAAAACTTTAAAATGACTATGTTTAAAATGCTAAAGGATCTAGTAGAAAAGGTGGACAATATGCATGCAAAGATAGAGAAAATTAGCAGATACATGGAATCTATTACAAAACAAAATGGAAAACTTAGAAATAAAAAGTTATGATATCAGAAAAGAAAAATTTATTAGATAGGCATAACAGCAAATCAGGCATAGCAGAAAAAAAGACCAATGGACTTGAATTCAGGACAAAAGAAAGTGTCCAAGCAGAGAAAAAAATAGTCAAAAACAAAACCAACAGAACAGAGGTCCAATATCTGTGAAACAATATAACATGGTTTAATATATGAGTAATTGAAGTCTCAGAAGGAGAGGAAAGAGAGAGAAAGGAGAAGAAATATATGAAGAGGTAATGACTGAACATGTTCTAATGTTTGATAAATGACATCAACTCATAAATCCAAGAAGCTGAGCAAAGCCCAAAGAAAAATATCTAGGTACATCATAATCAAAAAGCTGAAAACTGAAGATAAAGATCAAAAATAAAATAGCAGTTAGAGGGGCTGGCCCAGTGGCAAGTTTGTGTGCTCCACTTGGGCAGCCGAAGGTTTGCAGGTTTGGATCCTGGGCACGGACCCACACACTGCTCATCAGGCCATGCTATGGTGGCAACCCACATAAAAAATAGAGGAAGATTGGCACAGATGTTAGATCAGGGCCAATCTTCCTCACCATAAAAAAAAAAGCAATTAGAGAAAAAAAAAAAAGCACATTAAGTACAGGAAGCACTGGCTAAGTTTTCACAGGAACAATGGTGACTAGATGAAAATACAAGATAAAATGCTGAAAGAAGGAAACTTAATCTAGAATTCTGTATCTAGCAAAAATATCCTTCAAAAACCAGGGCAAAATAAAAATATTTTCAGATGGACAACAGCAGAGACAATTTATCTCCAGCAGATCTGTACTACAAATTTTCAGGCTAAAGGGAAATGATACCAGATGAAACTCAATGTATGCAGAAAGGAATGGAGAGTACTATGTGGAATGGAGGGTAAAATGTGGTTTAAAAAAAACTTTTAAAAATATCTTCATCTTTTATATGTATTTTAATTCTTCTTGTAAAAATTATTGATATTTTAAAACAAAAATTAATTCATTGTAGGGTTTATGGTATATGTAGAAGGAAAACATAGGATACAAGCGTACCTCAGAGATATTGCAAATTCAGTTCTAGACCGCTGAAATAAAGTGAATATCACAATAATGCAAGTCACATGAGTTTTTTGGTTTCCCAGTGCATAAAAATGTTATGTTTACAGTATACTGTAGTCTATTAAGTGTGGAATAGCATTATGTCTAAAAAAACAATGTATACACCTTAATTTAAAAAATTATTGCTAAAAAATGCTAAATATTATCTGAGCCTTCAGCAAGTCACAAACTTTTTGCTGATGGAAGGTCTTGTAAAAAACAGTATCTGAAAGCACAACAAAGTGAAGCATGATAAAATAAGGTATGACTGTAATAAGAATACAAAGGGTAGAAGTGGGTAAATAAAAGTCTACAATTGCAAGGTTTTTATACCATCCATAAAAGTTGAATATTATTTGAAATTAGACTGTGGTAACTGAAAAGTACTTATTAAAATCTGTAGAGCAACTTCTAAAAATAACACAAAGAGGAATATAACACTAAAAAGTGAATAGATGGGAAAATAAAATACTAAAAATAATACGAGTCACAAAAGAAGGAAAGACAGCAGGAATGGAGAAACAAAGAACAAATGGGAAAATTAAAAAACAATAGCAAGATAGGATACTTAAACTCAGCCGTATCAATAATTACATTAAATATAAATGGAATAAAAACTTCATTCAAAGGCAGTGATTATCAGATGAAAAAAACAAGGCTTAACTATATGTTGTTTACAAGAAATTCGCTTCAAGTATAAAGTTACAGAGAGATTGAAAAGATGTGCCATGCAAAATGTAAAAACTGGTGAAATACAAATGAAGTCTGAATTTAGTTAATAGTATTGTACCAATGTCAATTTCCTGACTTTGATCATTGTGCTTCTTTTTATGTGATATGTTGTCATTGGGGAGAGCTACATGAAGGGTACCAGGGAACTCTCTGTACCATTTTTGCAAGTTCTGTGTAAGTCATCCTTTCTATTCTATAAGAAATAGCTGGTGGCACCAGCCCAGCGGCATAGCAGTTAGGTTTGCGTGCTCCATTTCAGTGGCCCAGGGTTCACCAGTTCAGATCCCAGGCAGGGACCTGTGCACTGTTTATCAAGCCATGCTGTGACAGGCATCCCACATATAAAATAGAGGAAGATGGGTACGGATGTTAGCTCAGTACTAATCTTCCTCAAAAAAAGAAGAAGAAGAAGAAGAAGGGGAGGGGGAGGGGGAGAAGAAGAGAAGAAAAGAAGAAGAAAGATCTGGTGTTTGCAGCTGAGTAGTTTTTTTTTTTTTTTTTAGAGTGCTTCCTGCTCATAGTAATTCAGAGATCCAAAGACTTTCTTTCATTTTGTAATGTCTCTGAATCTCTTAAACCAATCTGGGGCTATTTCCACTAATGCTTGTTTCTCTTAAAAATATGGTGGATTTCCTAAGAATTTTATTGGGGTTTATTACATTTGGCAAAAGCTACACTCACAAATGCCACAAAGATAAGCACTTTCTACCTTGGGTTCTCTGTGAGATTGCTGCGGAACTAAACTTTAAGATTCCTAGAAGCCCTATTGTTTAATACAGAGGATCTCTAAGGCATGCTTTTATGATTCTTGGAGAGACTTTTGTCTGTGTAAAAGGATCTATGAGGTACCACTTAAATCTTTCTGAGATCCGAACAAAGAGTTTTACAGTCACACTCTTGGCTTCATCTCTAGAATATGTTTTCCTGACAGTGCACTTGATTTGATCTCTGCCTAAAACTCATTTCTTAATTTTAACATTGTTTTTCTCTTGGAGAGTCTGAAAATAAGAAACAGTGTTGTTATGGAAGCCAGCAAGTTCTAGATCCTTAATTTTTTTGTTGTGGTAAAAAAAAATTCACTCTCCTAACAATTTCCAGGCGTAGAGTACAGTGTTGTGAACTCCATGCACATTGTTGTGCAACAGATCTCCAGAGCCCCTCCATCCTGCATGACTGAAACTGTCCACCCACCAGACAATAACTTCCTACCTCCCCCACCCTCTAGCTCTGACAACTACCATTCGACTTTCTGTTTCTATGTGTTTGACTACTTAAATAACTCACAAGAGTGGAATCATGCAGTGTCTGTCCTTTTTGACTGTCTTATTTTACTTAGCATAATGTCCTCAAGGTTCACCCATTTTGTAGCATATGACAGGATTTCCTGCCCTTTTAAGGCTGAATAATATTCCATTGTATTTATATACCACATTTTTTCCAGCTTTGAAGTATAATTGGCAAATAAAAATTGTATGAATTTAAGGTTTGCAATGTGATGATTTAATATATGTATACATTATGAAATTATTACCACGATCAAGTTGTTTCACACATCCATGATCTCACATAGTTACTTTTTTTGTATGTGTGGTGAGAACACTTAAGATCTACTCTTAGCAAATGTCAAGTATACGAGGCAGTATTGTGAATTATAATCACCATGCTGTACATGAGGTTCCCAGAACTTATTCGTCTTATAACTGAAAGTTTGTGCCCTTTTAACAACATCTTCCTGTTTTTCCCACTCTTCAGCCCCTGGTACCCACTGTTCCACTTTCTGGTTCTATGGGTTTGACTTTTTTAGAGTCTACATATAAGTGAGATCATACAGTATTTATCTTTCTCTGTCTGGCTTATTTTACTTAGCATAATGTCCTCCAGGTTCATCTATGTTGTTGCTAATCACAGAATTTCCTTCTTTTTTATGGTTGAATAATATTCTAGTGTGTGTGTGTGTGTGTGTGTGTATACATATACATATATCACATTTTCTTTATCCATTCATCCATCAATGGACATTTATGTTGCTTTTACCTTTTGGCTATTGTGAATAATGCTACAGTGGTCTTGGGTATGCAAATGTCTCTTTAAGATCTTGTTTTCAATTCTTTTGGATGTACACCCAGAAGTGGGGTTGCTGGATCATGTGGTAGTTCTATTTTTGATTTTTCTGGATACTTACTATTTAACAATTCTTTCCTTTGCTTATCTTTCTCTATTGGTACCTTATGATAAGCAGCTTAAAGAAACTAGGTGACATTTTTGACATCTGTGTGGAAATCTCCTTAGTTGAATCCATCAGTTCATCAGGTACATTAGGTACAGGTAACAACACTGCTAAACTCTCTGTTACTAGATAAAAACGTTTCCTCTCATCCAGCTTTCAGTAACATTGTCCTCACTTTCCCTTGAGCCCTCACCAACAGCCTCCTTGAGGGCCATCAGGCTTCAGCTAACAGTATCGTTAAGGCCCTTCCACCTTCCTCCCACTGCCTGCTCCCAAAACCACTACTTTTCATTATAGCAGCACCCTACTTGCAGTTAGCAAAATCTGTTCCGGTTATATATCCTGCATAACAAATCACCCCATTTTTAATGGCTCAAAGCAACAATTACCATTTTATTATTATTTCTCATGGTTAGGGGTGGGGGTTGAATGAGCTTATGTGGTTCATACTTAAGATCTCTCATATAGTCAGACTGGGGCTAGAGTCATCTCAAAGCCTTCCTCACTCACATTTCTGGTGGTTGATGTTGGCTGTCATCTGGGACCTCATTTGGGCTATTAGCTAGAACACTTACGTGTAGCCTTTGTGTGTGACCCTTTGTGTGTTCCTTACTCACGGCACTGAAATTCAACAATGCACATCCCAAACAGAAAGAGAAAGCCAGGTGGAAGCCATATTGCCTCTTATGATGTAACCTTGGAGGTCTTATTTTTGAGGTCATCACAAAGAATCACCACATTCAAGGATAAAAGACCTTCCACCTCTTGACTCAGGGAGAGGCGAGTTTCTGGACGAGCAAGTAAGACTGGAAATATTGTTGCAGTCATTTTTGGAAGAGACAAAAATCTGCCACAGGCCCCACTTGATGAGGTGGTGTCTTGGTCAGTTTTCATGTTCCAGGCCATTATTAGGCACGTCTCTTCAATTACAACTAGGCCAGATGGTCACAGTTATCTCCATGATCAGTGATGGATAGGATTCTCTAAGATTTGTAGGGTGTAGGCTAAAGGGGATGTTTGCATCACTCTTCCTAGATGAAGGAACACCAAAGCCTAGATGTGAGGCAAAATTTTCGTCAGATAGATCAGGACTTGGCAAACTATTACTTGACCACCAAATTCAGCCCACCACATGTTTTTGTAAATAAAGTTTTATTGGAACACAGCCACACCCATCATTGACATATTGTCAGTGGCTGTTGTCACACAATGGCAGAACTGAGTATCACAACAGAGACCATATGGCCCACAAAGCCTACAGTATTTTCTATCAGAAAAAGTTTGCTGACCGCTGACAGAGATTACTCATGCCTCATCACAGGAACAGATGGATGTACTTTCCCTGTCTCAGGATCTCAGGATCAGACAGGAAATTTTCCCAGTCTCTTTCAGTCTCATCTCTTTGATTAAGGTGCCCTGGGAGAGGGGCTGGCAGGGTGCCCTACCACTCAGAGGTGGGAGGATGTTGGACATCTTGGCCACCAAGTTCACTGATGAAGATACACAAAGCATGGATGAGAGGTAGATGTTTATATAGCTATTTCTTAAGAAGATCTCAGACCAGCTGGCGTCCCATCCACAGTTTCCAGATCACTTCTTGTCACATTTAACTAAGAGTAGATGATAGAGTCAATGAAACAGTCTTTAATGGGGGTGGGGTAAGCTGACACGAATGAGTCAAAAGAATCATTTCAGAAGGCTTCTCTGTGGAAGCATTGGATGATCAGATCCTCCTGATCACTGCTTTTTGAAGCATAGCTATTTTGGGGTTTTTTTTCTGTCCTATGCTGATTTCTTCTTTCTTCTCTCTGATAAGGGCTCTTTCAGTAGCCTAAGCAAGGGAGCCAGTTGTCATTGGCTCTCTCTTAATAATAGCAATTTTTAATTCATGGAAATTCTCTGTTTACTGAAATCATCTGCCATCTCTTGAATTCTCTGCCTATAAATTTTTGTTTTCTCTACATTGACCATTTCTGTTCAGTCCTTACATTCTTCCTGAATTGATTCCTTTTAAAGAATGTCCATCTGCTCAGGGAGTTCTTGAAGAGCCTCTCTTTTCAACTAAACGGCTTTGTATTTTCCAGTTGTGCTTTAGTGAATTGCAGTGATCAAAAGTCAAGTTACAACTTTTTGTTGTTGTTCTCCCCATTCATGCCTAGCTCACACCCATCACTCATTTTGGACTGTAGATGGTCTCTATCATTTTCAAGTAATATTGATAGAGTTTCTGCCCACAGGACATAGATCATCTCTCTTTTCTGATCTTTTAGTGCCTCATTCCAATGATCTATCAGTTGTCCATTAACTAATTTACACCTTTCATTTTCTCTTTCAATATACTGTATTTGCCAACTGATTCAGAATGAAGATCTGGCAATTTCAGTTGCACAATGTAATGATTAAAATGTTCCGTTTCATTTTCCCTGTAAACAAGAGTTCTTCTGTGTCTTTCTGAGACTTCTGCATTAATTAGGTTTGTCCTCTCAGTACGCTCTGAATTCCAGGCTGCTGCTTCCTCCTACATGCACCTCTTCAGTCTTACATTTTCTTCTTCAGTAGGAAGCAGAACTTTAAACTTTGCCTTCTCTTCATTAAGGATATTTGCATATTTTTGAAAATTTTTTAGCGCTCCTTATAATTACTATAACATCTTTATAGAGTTCTGTCTTTTCAATATTTTATCCCATATCTTTACATAATATTCTTTCTTGGTTTCAACATGACAAGCAGATATTTCAGCATGCTTTGGCTGTCTTCTTCAAGCACATAAATTGTATCTTTAATCCTAGTCCCTCCATTGGAGATATTTGTATTTTTGTTTATTGGCTTCTTCAAATATTTACTTTTAATATTCCGTCTTTTTTTTTATTTGTTTGTCCTCCAGAATTTTAATAAAACCCCCAGATCTTGACTTTCAAATATTCTGGAGTTCCAGATTTTCTTCACTGCATCCGGTATGTGTGTCTTTAAAGAACTGGAGTTCTTGTCCAGGTTATTTCCCACATTATTGGCTAGACTTTCTCCCAGGAGAAAATTTAACTTTGGCTCTATTGCACGTAGCATGACTTTAATCAGGAGGAATGTTAAGAATCAATATACTTCTTAAACTGTGCTACAGTCCATTTGTTGACATGAGATGTCTTTATTATAAGCAATGGTTCATGGGATTACTTTTTCTTTACCCTGTAGAAGAAGAATAATCAGGTTATATTTAAGCTCCTTCTTGATTTTCTTTATCTATGAATTTCTTCGAGTCCTCATGACCTGTTTAGTAGAATTCTATGTTAGGCTCCTCAGTAAGGCTGAAGATTTTTGTTTTCAAAGTCCTCATTTTTTGCTCTATCGAAACTGTTATTTAATTAATAAATCTCTCTCTCTCTCTGGCTGTCTGTGTGTGTGTGTCTCTCTCTCTCGCTCTCGCTCTCGCTCTTTCTCTCTCTCTCTTCCAGGAAGAAAAAAAACGTGAAAGGAATCCTAGGCAGAAGAAAGAATGTAAGCAAAGACACAGGCATGAGGGAACTGTACTTATTTGTGAAAGAACTCAAGTGGGTATTTGGGAGAGGTGGGAGGAGCCGAGGTTGGACAAGCAGAGTGGAGCCAGTGTGGGGAGGGTCCAATATGACGCCAGAAGGAGTCTGACTTCTCTTGCTGAAGGGGGAGCCATCTAAATTTGTATGTTTTTAAACGGGAGCAGTGTGTCCTTTCTGTGTTGAGAAAGATAATTCTGAACTAGTTCTTTTGGAAGATGGATTGATAGTGGGAGATAGGTATTGGAAGCCAGGGGACCAGTCAAGAGATAGCTACAGTAGTCTAGGGAGAGCTGGGGAAGGTCACTTGTGCCCCAGCTCAAGCAGCACCTTTGAAACACTGAAGGGGAAAGCTCCAGTGATCCACATATAGAGTGCCAATGAGGAGGAAGTGAAAGGCAGTGGAAAGAACTGGATGTGGATTGAACTCTGGGTAGCCAGACTAGTGCCTGACTATTCTTCAAGACACTATCCTGACTGATTTAGATCTTCCTGCCCTTCCTGACCAAGTCAGAGCCCCCTCTGATCTCTTGTTACCAGCCGTTGCTGTCCCCCTGCACTCTGTTACTTAAATCACAGTTACATTCATGTTCCCTTTGTGGGTTAACTGGAGCTGACTACGCATGCCTTCCCAGTTTCTGTCTGTGCAGCCCCTACACTGCACCAGGTACGAAAGTGGTAATGGGGGCACTGAGGAAGACTGACTGGAGAACCCCTTTCATTACTGTGACTGGTAGGGCTGACTTGACAACTAAACAGATGTGAGAGAGAAACACAAAGAAAAAGCCAATGGTGACTCTGATGGTCCATCTCAGACAACTGCATGATTAGCAAAGACTTGAAATGATAGAGGAGGCTGGGGAGAAAATGAGCTATTTTGAACTTTTGGAGTTTGAAGTGCCTGCAGGACATCAAGGTACAGATCTCTAGCAGAGAGCCGGAAGCACTGGTATTGTCTTCTCCATTTGGAACTCTGTATCGGGACCCAAATGCCCATACGTCATGTCAGACAGTATGTAAAAGCCTAGCCAGAAGCCTCCTATCTAAAATACTTACAAAGAGTATATTGCACCCTATTTTTCTGTTCTGGTCTCCCCAGCATTTCAACTCATCAGCTTCATAGCCCAGCCTTTGGTATCTCCTTCAGGCATTCCTGGTTTTCTCAGCCAGTTGGTACCCCCTTCTCTGATTTACAGACCACTTTGCTTAATTGTCAAATTTACGATCATCTGTCTCTAAAAATGGTGATAATTAAATTATGCCTGCCCTGCCTACTTCAAAGGAGTAGTGAGCGTTAACTGATGAAAATTGCTTTAACTGTATGTTTCACATACGGAAAGAATTTTATGAATTTTTCAATATAAGCTGATGATCTTTCTGAAGTTTAAGTCATAAGGCTTCCAGCAAAATATTGAATTATTGTGTCTGTGTGCAATACTACATAAATCAAGTGGCGTGTCTATGTATTTTATCTATATTTATTTATACCCTACTTCAATAACTCAGATATAGTTCTATGAATCCGCAAAGCCAACAGGAGTCCTTGAAAGCTACACTGAAAGTCAACAAAGAACGCGAGTAGAGAAGGTATAATTATCAGGCCTGATGGGAAAGATAGAATTGAAACTCGCTGAGGAAAGGTCATTCAGAGAGGACAGAGAGGACCTTACCCTGCTTCTGGTGTCACTTCTTCCAGAAAGCCTTCCATGGTCATTGCAAAGTGGATTGGCTACGCCTCTTCTAAACTCCCGGCACTGTGTGCACATTTCCTTTCAGCGCTCCTCACCTGTACTGTGACCACTTGTGGGCCACATGTGCTCTGGCCTTTGGCTACTTCCTTGACTCCATTTTCTATCCCTTCCCCATGTATTGTCAATTTTCCATTTGTAACTTTAATAAACAACCTATATGTTTTTATGTCGTTTGATATGCTCAATGACTATTAGAACTGGAAAGGAAGTTGGAGTTTCCAACTATTTATATCTATTTATATTACATTTAGCAGTGTACAACATATAATACCCACTATAGCAATATATCACACCCATTATATGTATATGTGTGTATATATACATGTGTGTGTGTATATATATACTGTAATTAGAGGTCATTATACATTACTATAATGGGTGCTATAGTGTGTGTGTGTGTGCATGTATATATATACATATACAGATAGCTGTATAATATTGTACATTGTGATATGTACAATACATATAGTTGTGTGTATATACATATACACACATCATGTATATTTATCACCCACTACAGTAATATATAATGACCTCCAGTGTAGGTGAAATGCAAGCATGTCTGTTTTGTCTTATATATAGCCATAGAAGTAATAACTGAATATTAAGCATTGCGTAGTGTACTGAGGCTCTTTAACAATTGGACCATGATTAATTGTGAGGGAAATCTTAATCACCAACCACAACCACAACCACATCGTCTTTGTAATACAAATTGTGGCTACCCTCAGGAGATGACTTGCATTTTAACTCCCTCCCCCTGCCTCTACTGTCATTGTAACATTTCAAGGAAACTCCCAGGTCACTGTTAGATGTTCTTGTTATAAGGATCCCCTAGATCATTCCTATCGGCAAACATGTTTTTTCTACCATCTTTCAAAAAAATCCTTTGCTCGACTTCGCTGCCCCCTTCAATTACTGCCCTATTTCTGTGCTCCTTAGAGTAAAAATCCTGTACTCAGTGTCTCCAATTCTTCCCTCCCATTCTCTCTTGAACCTACTGCAATCAGGTGTGCACCCACTCCACTCCTTCGAAACTGTACACCTCGGGGCACCAATAATCGCCACTTTTTCATAGCCACTGATCACTTCTCAGTCCTCATCTTACTCTTATCAGCAGCATTTGTCATAGTTGGTCACTTTCTCCTCCTTGAATCACTTGCATTTCATAGCTTACAGGACACCACCCGCTCCCATTTTTTTACCTTTTCTTCTTCGGTCTCTTTTTCATATTCCTCCTCATCTCTCTGACCTGCAGCTGTTAGAGTTTCCCTACCACAGCCTACCTTGATCCTCTTCTCTTTCTTCTCTACATTCATTCACTTGGTGATCCTCATTGAGTCTCATGGCTTTATATACCATATGCGGGTGACTCCCAAATTTATATCGCCAGCCTGGACCTCTCCCCCAAATTCCAGACCTGTATATCCAACTATCTGCTTGACGTCACCTTTTAGATCAGTAATATCTATTTCAAAATCTACAAATCTGAAACTGATCTCTTGTTAACTACCCTCCCCAAACAGCATCTCCAGCAGTCTTCCACATCTCACTTAATGGCAACTCCATTTTACTAGTTGCTCAGGTAAAAAAAACAAACACAAAATTAAAAATGTTGGAGTCATTTGACTTGGACTCTTCTCTCACTTTCACCCCCCAGCGGATCTGTTAGTAAATCCTGTCAGTTCCACCTTCAAAATAATTGGGCCACTTTTTGCCAATTTCATTGTCACCATCACGGTTCAGGCCACCAGTCTCTCTTGCCCAGATGATTGCAATAGGTTTCTAGGTGTTTTTCCCACATCTGCCATTGCCTCTTAGTCTTTTCCTGTCAAAACATAAGTCAGACTATGTCACTTCTCCATTGAAAACCCACCAGTGATTTCTCATCACATCCAGAGTAAAAGCCAAAGTTCTTTATAACCTCAGAGCCCCGCATGATCTGACTGCCTGTCGCTTACTTCTATGACCTGAGCGCCCGCTAGTCTATCCCTTGTCTTCTCTACCCCAGCTACACTGGCCTCCTTGCTGTCTCTTGAAACACGAGGCACGATTCTACCAAAGAGCAGGCTTTCGTACCTATGGTTCCCTCTCCCTGGGGTGCTCCTCCCCACATGTCTGTATGGCAAGCTCCTCACTGCCTTCCATCTCTATTCAGAAGACACCTTCCCAGTGAAGCCTTCCCTGGCCACTCTATTTAACAGTTCAATCTTCCGAAATATTATTCCTCTTCATCGCTTTATTTTTCTTGCTTAGCACCATCATTTTCTAATGTGCTGTAATTATATTTACCTTTTTGATTGTCTTTCTCACTGTATGCTACATACAAGTAAGGATTACTTTTCCATTTTCTTCACTATTGTACCCTAGTGACTAGAACAGCACCTCACACATGCTAGGCACTCAAAAAATATCTGTTGAATAAGTGAAAGAGTAACTTTTAAAACAATTTCATATGTATTCAAAACTTATATCCATTAGGAAGTAGTCCCACAAGAGTAGAATTATAAAACTTATAATAAGATATTTGTAAACATATTTATCAAAACAGTGACTATCCATACCACTGATTTCAGATCTAATTATATTTAAGGAGTAGAGTTAAATTATAATGAATCGCTTTATGTTCTGCCTAGAAAATTCTCAAAATTGCAGCATCAGAATATTAATATTATCTCCTAAACTGTAAAATGATATCTTATCTGCTTCTTCATATAAGTTAAACATAATTAGCATGCTTAGCAGGTCAGAAAGGCTGGTCTTTCTCTTTCAGTTTTAAATTCACTTAATATAAGATCATATTATATTTATAGATCATTTAAATTTTCTACAGATTATTTTTTATAAGATATTTCTAAAATACAATCATTTAATTGTTACAGTGTTACTCATGGGTTACTTGAGATCCACTTGAGGAAGCTTTTATTTCCACTTCCCTGTGACATATTTAAAGTGTTAATAAAACTTCACTTATCAGAGAGCATGGGAAATGTCATACAGATTTTGATGACATAAACATTCCTGAAGAGTTTTGAAGTATTTTAATGATTTGGGAAATAATTTTCCAAATCCAATTCATAAAAAACATGATTTTCTAAAATGTACGCAACATAAGTGGCAAAGGAAACTCTTTAGAAATTTCATTTTAAACATTTTGTTCAAGAGGTAAGTCTTCTCTACAGGGATGAATTTCTCATCATCTTTACTTTGTTCACATTTAGGTGATTGTATTAATTTGCCTCTTCCTTCTTTTTGCACCTTTATTTTGAAGTCTAGTTGAATTCGTTCAGTATAGAAAACAATTTAATTTTCATTGAGACCTTTTCAGACTCTATATCTGCAAAAATATCAAAGGAATGATTCAGAACTCTAGTCAATGCAAAAAAAGAATCCTTATTAGAGACTGGAAAAAGAAAGCATCCAATACTATTCATTATTTTCTTAATCCTTCTTACATCGCTGCCAGAGATTCTTAAAATATAATACTAATAAAGTATACTCTAACATTGGCATGACTATTCTGAAAGCACTCTTTACCTAATAACATTGACTCAATCAGGAGTGAAGAGCTGAAAAATATTTTTAGAGGCCATTGTCTACAAAAGATGCCTTCTACAGCTTCTAGGAATGCCATATCTTAGCAAAATTTGACCGAGAGAAAAGAAGTTGTGACAGACACTTTGCAAGGACCTGATGACTTGAAAGGTCCAAACAGTTTTGCCAGCAAGAGAGAAGAGGAAAGCCCTCGTGAAAAGCAATTTGCAGGTCAATACATAGAGTACAACAACATTTTTGTGGAACAAAAATTCAAATACACAAAACTATACCCTTCTATATGTGCACGTAAAATGGTAATGGTGATTGTAGCAAGTGCATGGGGAGCAGTTTCTAGAAGGGTGCTGAACCTCATGTTGTATTCTCTAAGTGTATGATCTTGAGATTTTATATACGCATTCATGTAATGAAAAGATTTAGAGAAAGGCTTTTCACATGATTATAGAAGAAAAGACAAAATGGGTCAAAAATTCAGCTCAGAACAAATTTTTTTTTATTAAGATTATGATACTTAACAACCTTGTGAAATTACACTTGTACATAATTATTAGTCATGTTGTAGTCAGAACAAATTTTTGAAAGTTGTTCTAAGGAATTAGTTTAAAATGCTAGTGGAGTGTAAATGTGCTTTCCAGAGCACTTTGAATTAGTCATGTAAATTATCTCTTTTAACTTTTACCACAAAATTGAGGCAAGTAATATTATTTCTTCTTTACAGGTGGGTAAATCGAGACTCAGGAAGGTGTCTCACTTTCAAATATCACATAAATATTAAGGGAGTTTGAATCTGAACTCAATTTTTTCTCCAAAATCCATCCTCTGCCTGGTGGATCATAGCGCCTCCAGTAATTTTGTCAATTTTCTTCTGTGACCATCTGCTAACACATCTTTTGTTTTTAAGTCTTTTAATTCCTCTATTGTTTTAACACTATTATTTTATTACAAACAATTGTATTATTGTTTGGTTCTTTTAAATCAAAACAAATGTATTTAACAAATGTTCTACACATTCGTTGTAGAATAATTGTCGAATAAGAAAAGATCAAAGAAGGAAACGAAAACTGTACATGACCATACCATTTAAAGATAATCACTGTTAACATCCGGGCAAACATCCCTTCAGTCTCTTCAAGATCACATTGTAACACTGTTTTGTAATCAACTTTTAAGACTTTACTCATTCAACAAGTATTGACTGAATGCTGAAATGTGTTATTATATAACAATATGTTGTGAACATTTGCCCATCATTAAATATCTTCTTTGGTCATACTTGTTAGACCACAAAATTTTAAGATAGATCTCTATCCTTTTGCTTTTTCAATGTTGGATATAAACTGATAATTTTGTATTTAATGAGAAACTCCAAAGAAATTAAATTACTAGTTTACTATTAGAGTCTCTGAAGAAGTTTTCTGCAGAACCATCTGTCATTACATTTATAATTTGTTTTATCTGCCTTGAAGCCATTTCCTAAGGGTTGATATATGCCCAGGGTTGGCAAACTATGGCCTGTCAGCCAAATCTGACCCACTGTTTATTTTTGTTGTAGAGTCTATAAGTTCACAGTCATACTCATCTGGTTAGTTGTCTTTGGCGGTTTTTGTGCTATAACAACAGAGTTGCTGCCCCACAGAGAGAGTAAGGCTCAAAAAGCCTAAACTATTTAATATCTGGGCCTTTACTGAAAATATTTGCTGACCCCTGTTACTTAACATCAATGTTGATTCCTGCTCTGAAGCTTCTCTGGCCCATGTGCTCACAAATCACCATATTTTGGTACTAGAGAGATGATCCCAAATAGAGCTTCCAGGTTGCCACATATGTCCGATGTCTGATTCCGAATCTGTCTGTACAGCCCCCCTCAAATCCATAAAATCAACACAGTATGCAAATAAAAGCATATATTACTCAGCCTTCAGCATTAGCAGGAGATGGGGAACAGTTCAAGCTTCAAATTAACTGTAAGCAGGAAAAAACACACCAAATTCCAACAGAACTCCTGCTCCCACAAGCTTTGGGGTACTGAGTAGAGGAAGTGTGTCTTAACTCCATTTAAAAGAAAAGATGGTAGGGAGGGCCCCATGGCGTAGTGGTTAAGTTTGGTGCACTCTGCTTTGGTGGCCCAGGTTCACAGGTTTGGATCCCAGGCATGGATCTAGACCACTTGTCAAGCCATGCTGTGGTGGCAACCCACATACAAAATAGAGTAAGATTGGCACAGCTGTTAGCTCAAGGCCAATCTTCTTCACCAAAAAAAAAAGAAAGAAAGAAAGAAAAGAAAAGATGGGAGCAAAGGACTTAAACAAACATAGACAAAAATTGCCTCAGCAAGAAAATGTCTAACACTATGTGTGAAAACTCAGGTCTTGGAGGTGATCATTCATAGTACTAGACACATGGAAGAGGCTTAAGGGTAACTGGGACCAGAGGCAGCAGCTTCCAAACCAGCATTTCTTCTAAGAGAGAGTCAGATGAACAGAGAAGAGGTGAAGCTCCTTGGAGACACCACAGTGAAGGGAAAGAAGAAGGTTAAATTAAGGATCCTGAAAAATAGGATACATCAACACTTCTACCCTCCAACACGACCACAGACTGATTTATTTTAAAAAACTGTACTTCCATATCCTGGCTGAATTCATATTGTTTGCAAAATGCCTAGAAATAGCAAAAAATTAAACCAACTCCATACAAAGCAAGAAACGAACACAAATACAAAAAAAATCACACTTTTAGCTGATGAAAATTCTCCCCCCAAAATCAATCACAAAGTAGTACACTGTAACACAAAACTCAACACTGAATTATATATTCTCAAACAAGCATTTAAGGTAATTTTTTAAACCCACGTAGAATCATAAACTCAAAGACTAAGAAGAGATACAAACCAAAAAGCAAAAACAAAAAAAAAAAGAAGACATGCAACAAGAATTGATCAAACTCAAGACAGTAATTGAAGAAAAAGGCATGTGTCTAAAAAAATGAAGGAAAGCTAAAAGATACCCAAGGAAGAAGGAATTCAAATAAAAATCTGAGAAGAAACGTTGAAGGAAGTGAGTAAAACAACAAGAGAATGAAACTGAGGTAAAGAAAAGGTCAGAGAAAATGTGATGGGAATGGAAAAGAGACACACACAAAATCAACATACAGATAATTGGAAGCTCTGAAGAAGAGAAGTGAAAAAATGGAATAAAACTGGTGTTTAAAATTAAAGAAAAAAAAACTTTCCAGAAGTGAGAAAACTTTAATGTAAGTATGAAAAACTTCAATATAAGTATTATTGTAAATATTGAAAGGGGCCGCCACATGCGTGGGAAAAATGACCCATTTTGATGAACTCTGAGACATAACTTAGAAAAATCACTAGACTTTAAAGGCAAAGGAAAAAGCCTCAGAGCCTCCAAGTATAAAGTTAAAATTACTTATAAAGATAAGAAAATTAGGCTGGAATCAGGCTTCTCAAGAGTAACATACAAAACTTTTTAGAAACTTCAGAAAATATGTAATTTCATGCCAGAGTAAATCCAATCCTCCTTAAAGAAAGAAAACAAAATCTACCACTCAACAATGAAGCATTCACAATGTTCCAAATCCAGTTAAACATTACTCAACATGCAAAGAAAATGTAATCCAATAAACTAAAATTGTTCTAATTGCAACAGACCCAGAAATAGTATGGAATTAGCAGATAAATCCTTTGAAACAACTTTTCTTTTTTTTAAGTTAATTTTTATTGAGTTTATGATAGTTTACAATCTTGTGAAGTTTCAGTTGTACATCATTGTTTGTCAGTCATGTTGTAGGTGTACCCCTTCACCCTTTGTGCCCACCCCCCACCCCCAATTTCCCCTGGTAGCCACTAATCTGTTCTCTTTGTCCCCATGTTTAAATTCCTCATATGAGTGGAGTCATACAGAGATTGTCCTTTTCTATCTGGCTTATTTCACTTAACATAATTCCCTCAAGGTCCATCCAAGTTGTTGTGAATGGGATGATTTTATTCTTTTTTATGGCTGAGTAGTATTCCATTGTATATATATACCATATCTTCTTTATACAATCATCAGTTGATGGGCACTTAGGTTGTTTCCACGTGTTGGTTATTGTAAATAAGGCTGCGATGAACATAGGGGTGCATGGGACTTTTGGAATTGCTGACTTCAAGCTCTTTGGAGGGATACCCAGTAGTGGGATGGCTGGGTCATATGGTATTTCTATTTTTAATTTTTTGAGAAATCCCCGTACTGTTTTCCATAGTGCCTGCACCAGTTTGCATTCCCACCAGCAGTGTATGAGGGATCCTTTTTCTCCACAACCTGTCCAACACTTGTTACTTTTTGTTTTGGTTATTTTTGCCATTCTAATGGGTGTAAGGTGATATCTTAGTGTAGTTTTGATTTGCATTTCCCTGATGATCAGTGATGATGAGCATCTTTTCATGTGCCTGTTGGCCATCCGTATATCTTCTTTGGAGAAATGTCTGTTCATGTCTCCTGCCCATTTTTTGATTGGGTTGTTTGATTTTTTGTTGTTGAGTTGTGTGAGTTCTTTATATATTATGGAGATTAGCCCTTTGTCAGATATATGACTTGCAAATATTTTTTCCCAATTAGTGGGTTGTTTTTTTTGTTTCAATCCTGTTTTCCCTTGCCTTGAAGAAGCTCTTTAGTCTGATGAAGTCCCATTTGTTTATTCTTTCTGTTGTTTCCCTTCTCTGAGAAAACATGGTGTCTGAAAAGATCTCTTTAATACTGATGTCAAAGAGTGTACTGCCTACATTTTCTTCCAGAAGCCTTATGGTTTCAGGTCTTACCTTTATGTCTTTGATCCATTTAGAGTTTATTTTTGTGAATGGTGAAAAAGAATGGTCAATTTTCATTCTTTTACACGTGGCTGTCCAGTTTTCCCAGCACCATTTGTTGAAAAGACTTTCTTTTCTCCATTGTATGCCCTCAGCTCCTTTGTCGAAGATAAGCTGTCCATAGATGTGTGGTTTTATTTCTGGGCTTTCAATCTGTTCCATTGATCTGTGCACCTGTTTTTGTACCAGTACTATGCTGTTTTGATTACTGTAGCTTTGTAGTATGTTTTGAAGTCAGGGATTGTGATGCCTCCAGCTTTGTTCTTTTTTCTTAGGATTGCTTTAGCAATTTTGGGTCTTTTGTTGCCCCATAAGAATTTTAGGATTCTTTGTTCTGTTTCTGTAAAGAATGTCATTGGGATTCTGACTGGGATAGTGTTGAATCTGTAGATTGCTTTAGGTAGTATGGACATTTTAACTATGTTTATTCTTCCAATCCATGTACACGGAATGTCTTTCCATCTCTTTATGTCATCATCCATTTCTTTCAGGAAAGCCTTGTAGTTTTCATTGTATAGGTCTTTCACTTCCTTAGTTAAATTCATCCCGAGGTATTTTATTCTTTTTGTTGCAATTGTGAATGGTATTTTGTTCTTGAGTTCTTTTTCTGTTAGTTCATTATTAGAGTATAGAAATGCTACTGATTTATGTAAGTTGATTTTATATCCTGCAACTTTGCTATAGTTGTTGATTATTTCTAAAAGTTTTCCAATGGATTCTTTGGGGGTTTCTATATATAAGATCATGTCGTCTGCAAACAGCAAGAGTTTCACTTCTTCCCTCCGTATTTGGATTCCTTTTATTCCTTTCTCTTTCCTAATTGCTCTGGCCAAAAATTCCAGTACTATGTTGAATAAGAGTGGTGATAGATGGCATCCTTGTTTCATTCCTGTTTTCAGGGGGATGGCACTCAGTTTTTGCCTATTGAGTATGATGTTGGCTGTGGGTTTGTCATATATGGCCTTTATTATGTTGAGGTAATTTCCTTCTCTCCCCATTTTGTTCAGAGTTTTTATCATAAATGGCTGTTGGATCTTGTCAAATGCTTTCTCTGCATCTATTGAGATGATCATGTGGTTTTTATTCCTCAATTTGTTGATGTGGTGTATCACGTTGATTGATTTGTGGATATTGAACCATCCCTGTGTCCCTGGTATGAATCCCACTTGATCATGATGTATGATCCTCTTGATGTATTGCTGAATTCGAGTTGCCGAAATCTTGTTGAGAATTTCTGCATCTTTGTTCATCAGCGATATTGGCCTGTACTTCTCCTTTTTCATGCTGTCCTTGTCAGGTTTTGGTATCAGTGTGATGTTGGCCTCGTAGAATGTGTTAGGAAGTGTTCCATCCTCCCTAACTTTTTGGAATATCTTGAAAAGGATAGGTATTAAATCCTCTTTGAAAGTTCAGTAGAATTCCCCAGGAAAGCCATCTGGTCCTGGGGTTTTATTCTTTGGGATGCTTTTGATTGCTGTTTCAATCTCCTTCCTTGTGATTGGTCTGTTCAGACTGTCTCTTCTTCTTGACCTAGCTTTGGGAGATTGTAATTGTCTAAGAATTTATCCATTTCCTCTAGGTTATCCATTTTGTTGGCATATAGTTTTTCGTAGTATTCTCTTATAATCCGTTGTATTTCTGCGGAGTTTGTTGTTATTTCTCCTCTTTCATTTCTGATTTTGTTTATTTGAGCTTTCTCTCTTTTTTTCTTTGTAAGACTGGCTAGTGGTTTGTCAATTTTATTTATCTTCTCAAAGAACCAGGTCTTTGTTTCCTTGATCCTTTCTACTGCCTTGTTTGTTCCAATAGCATTTATTTCTGCTCTGATTTTTATTATTTCTCTCCTTCTGCTGACTTTGGGCTTTGTTTGTTCTTCTTTCTCTAAATCAGTTAGGCGTAATTTGAGGTTGCTTATTTGGCATTTTTCTTGTTTGTTAAGGTGTGCTTGTATTGCGATGAATTTTCCTCTTAATACAGCTTTTGCTGTATCCCATATGAGTTGGTATGGCATGTTATCATTTTCATTTGTCTCCAGGTATTTTTTGATTTCTTCTTTAATTTCTTCAATGATCCATTGCTTGTTCAATAGCATATTGTTTAGTCTCCACATCCTTGTGCCTTTCTCAGCTTTTTTCTTGTAATTAATTTCTAACTTGATAGCATTATGATCGGATAAGATGCTTGTTATTATTTCAATTTTTTTAAATTTATGGAAGCTTGCCTTGTTTCCAAACATATGGTCTATCCTTGAGAATGTTCCATGTGCACTTGAGAAGAATGTTTATTCTGCTGTTTTTGGATGGAGTGTTCTCTATATGTCTATTAAGTCCAACTCTTTTAGCTTTTCATTTAATTTCACTGTTTCCTTGCTGATTTTCTGTCTGGATGATCTGTCCAATGATGTGAGTGGGGTGTTGAGGTCCCCTACTATTACTGTGTTATTTTTGATATCTTCTTTTAGGTTTGTTAATAGTTGCTTTATGAACTTTGGTGTTCCTGTGTCGGGTGCATAGATATTTATAAGCGTTATTTCTTCTTGATGTAGTGACCCTTTGATCATTATATACTGACCCTCTATGTCTCTCTTTACCTGCCTTATCTTGAAATCTACTTTGTTTGATATGAGTATTGTGACACCTGCTTTCTTTTGTTTGCCATTAGCTTGGATTATTGTCTTCCACCCCTTCACTCTGAGCCTCTAATTGTCATTGGAGCTGAGGTGAGTTTCCTGGAGGCAACAGATTGTTGGATCTTGTTGTTTAATCCATCTTGCCACTCTGTGTCCCTTTATTGGAGAGTTCAGTCCGTTTACATTGAGGGTGATTATTGATGCATGAGGGCTTAATGCTGTCATTCTGTCACTCATTTTCTGGTTTTCCTGCATTTCCTTTGTTTCTCATCCTGTGTGTTTTGGCCTACCCATTGACTTATGCAGTTTCTTATTTCCTTATTTATTTTTTGTGTCTCTCTTCTGTTTTTAAGTTTAGTGGCTACCCTGAAGTTTGTATTCAGAATCTCGTGTAAAACGTAGTCCATTTTCTGGTGGCCTCTTATTTCCTTAGCCTAAACTTATTCAGTCCCTTTCCTCCTTACCTCCTAATTTATTATTGTCATCTCTTATTCCAATTTGTGTTGTGAGTTTGTGGTTAAAGTGATAAGATTGTCTTTGTTTTGGTGTTTTACTTCCCTTTATCCTAATGCTATAGTTGTATATTTGCTATCCTATTCTGATTCTATTTGTGTCCTTACTCTGTGTTTTGTGACCCTTTCTCCCTTTTTTCTTTTTTCAGGTATGAGGGCCTTCTTGAGGATTTCTTGTTGGGGGGTTCTCGTGGCTACAAAGTCCCTTAGCTTTTGTTTGTCTGGGAAAGATGTAATTTCTCCCTCATATCTGAAGGATATTTTTGCTGGATAGCGTATTCTTGGCTGAAGATTGTTATCTTTTAAAGTTTTGAATATGTCGTTCCAATCTCTCCTAGCTTGTAAGGTTTCTGCCGAGAAATCCACTGAAAGTCTGATATGGATTCCTTTGTATGTTATTTTCTTCTGCCTTGCTGCCCTGAGTATTCTTTCTTTGGCATTCACTTTTGCCAGTTTTACTACTATATGCCTTGCAGTAGGTCTTTTTACATTGTCATACCTAGGAGACCTGGAAGCTTCCTCCACACACATTTCTCTCTTATTCCCTAGATTTGGGAAGTTCTCTATTATTTCTTTGAGCATGCTTTCTGCTCCATTCTCCTTTTCTTCACCCTCAGGGATACCAATTATTCTTATATTGCAGTTCCTTATTGAGTCAGCTATTTCTTGGAGATTTTCTTCTTTCCTTTTTAATCTTAGTTCTCTCTCTTCCTCTGTCTGGAGCCATTCAACCTTCGATTCATATCTTCGATTATGATGATTTGCTCTTCTATGGCATCCAGACGGGAATTCAGGGAATCTGTATTATGTTTTATTTCTTCCATTGCATTTTTCATCTCTAGTATTCTGTTGATTCCTCTTTATAGTTTCAGTCTCTTTTGTGAAGTAACTCCAGAACTCATTGACTTGTTTCTCTACATTTTCCTTTACCTTGTTGAGTCTTTTGATGATAGCTATTCTGAATTCATTGTCATTTAGTTTACTTATTTCTGAGTCCTCAGGACATAATTCTGGGTGCTTGCTTTCCCTCTCATCTGGAGATTTGATGAATTGACGGATGCTGGAAGGATGGGTCTTCCCCATTGTGATATTATTCAGTTGCATTTACAGCCTGTCACCACTCGTCCCAGCTCCTCCAAGGGGGGCTCCAGCCTCTCCGCCCTCCATTGTTTAGCTGCTGTAGGTCTCTGAGGATTCCTGTGCTATTAGGATATTTTTTGTTGGAATATGGCTGCTCCTTTTTGTTGTATGTTGGAGGGGAGAGAGTCCTGGGCAAGCTCACTCTGCCATGACATTGACCTCACTCCAAAACAACTTTTATAAATATGCTTAAGGATGTAAAGGAAAATGTGGCAGTAATGAGGTGAGAAATGGAAAACATAGAAAGAAAAAGCCAAATGGAAATTCCAGAGCTGAAAAAGACAATATCTGAAATTTTTTTTAAAAAATCACTGAATGGGATTATCATATTAGACATTACAAAAGAATAGGTCATATACCTAAAGATATGCAACAGAAATGGTTGCAAATGGAAGCACCAAGGGGAAAAAAAAAGACTGGAAAAAGAAAGAATTTCACTTCAGTGATCTGCAGGACAATATAAAGTTGTCTAATATAAGTTAAATTTGAATCTCAGAAAAGTGAAGGCAGAAAAATGTTTGAAGAAATAATAGCCTAAATGTTTTCTAATTTGCTGAAAAGTGTAAACCCACACATCCAAAAAGTTCAATGAACTTTAATCAGAAATTTGAAAAAAAGAGAACACCACCAAGTTGTGTCATCATCAAATTTATAGAAAACTGTTTGTGTCATCATCAAATTGCTGAAAACTAGTGATAAAGAGAAACTTTTAAAAGCATTTGTAAAACAAAACACAGTAGTGGACCAAAGGTAACAATCACCAAAGACCATTATCAGAAACAATGGAGCCAGAAAACAATCAAATGATATTTTCATTTTGCCAGAAGAAAAATTCTCAACCTAGAACTCTATATCCAGCAAAAATGGTTTGCAAAATAAAGGCAAAATAAAGACTTTCCAGATAAACAAATGCTGAGAGAAATTTTTTTTGCCTGCCAGACTTGTACTAAACAAGTATTTATGGAAAATTTAAGGAAATTTGTACCAGGAAAACACCACTCTACCAAAGAAGAACAGAGAGAAAGAGGAAGTAAAGGGGCAGAGGAAGATAAGAAGAAAAGAAGGAGGAGGAGAAGAAGAAGCAAAAACTGGAAGAGGAGACTGGAAGTCCTAGCCAGAGCAATTAGGCAAGAAAAAGAAATAAAAAGCATCCATATTGGAAATATGGAAATAGAGGAAAGCAAGGAAGAACTTGTGGTACCAGATTGGAATTGGAGATATCAATATGAACTCATGATTTTCTGACTAGTTCTGTGAGCTGAAAGGGCCTAGAAGCAATGATACCCTAGTGGTGATAAGCACACTTGGCGTCCAGATCATGGTTTCTGTATACTATTACCCATTAAAAGGATACAGGGCTCCTTAAAGAAATGACTAATCCCAGGGTTAAGGCAGGGAAGGTACAAGCTGAGCCCAGAATATCTTGTTGTGCCAGAAGGTAATAAAGTGCTCAAACAAAAAATGTATAAAGCATGGGGAAAAGATACAGAAGTCAGCTTGAAGGGGGTCCTACTATCCAAGTCTGGGACAATTTAAGTACCAAAATAAAGATGGATGGCAATGGGTTATAATTCATTGAATTAAATAGGATCCATGAGTCTATACTGAGAAGTAAATAAATAAGAAAGAAAAGCTCTTCCTTACTGTCAAATGCTCATTAATAAGTGTGGAGGGAGTGGTGGAATTGGATAAACACTATTTTGGTTTGGGCAAGAATTGTCAAGGAATGTTATATCTACGTTGATGAGGTCTTAAAGTGTCTTCCCACAGATTGCTTATTAGTTGCACAGGGAAAAATAGTGACTATACAGTGGAGAAACAAGACAATATCTTGACCAAGTCATCAAAATTAATATTATCAACCAAGAGCAGATGGACATCCTGTGCCTCCAAATGTGATACCCTGAGAAGAACACATTACTTACTTAGTATTTCTGCCAGAGAATGTATAACCTGAATCTGAATCTAACCATGAGAAAAGACAAATCCAAACTGAAGAACATTACGTAAAATAACAGACATATATTATTCAAAAATGTCAATGTCCTCAAAGATGAAGAAAGTTGAGGAATTGTTCTATATTAAAGGAGACTCAAGAATATGACAACTAAATGTAGTTTTTGATCCTGAGCTGGATCCTGCACTAGAGGGGAAGAAAATACTATACAGACATTATATTGTTGTGAACTCAGTTTGCTAGTACTTTTTAAAGGTTTTTGCATTTATGTTCACCAAGGATATTGGCCCATAGTTTTCTTTTCTTGTAATGTCTTTGTTGGATTTTGGTATCAGGCTAATGCTAGCCTCATAAAATGGGTTTAGAAGTGTTCCCTCTTCTTCAATTTTTGGGAAGAGCTTAAGAGAGATTGGCACTAATTCTTTTTTAAATGATTCGTAGACTTAAGCAATATGGCCATCTGGTTCTGGGCTCTTCTTTGTTGGGAAGTTTTGGGGTTTTTGAAGAAGAAGAAGATTAGCCCTGAGGTAACATCCACCATCAATCCTCCTCTTTTGCTGAGGAAGACTGGCCCTGAGCTAACATCTGTGCCCATCTTCCTCTATTTTATATGTGGGATGCCTGCTACAGCATGGCTTTACAAGCAGTGCATAGGTCCACACCTGGGATCTGAACCAGTGAACCCCGGACCACCTAAACAGAGCACACAAACATAACCGCTATGCCACCGGGCTGGCCCCTTCTTTTTTGGGAAGTTTTTGATTACTAATTCAATTTCTGTATCCATTATTGGTTTGTTCAGATTTTCTATTTCTTCATGATTCAGTCTTGATAGGTTGTAGGTTCCTAGAAATGTATCCGTTTCTTCTAGGTTATCCAATATGTTGGTGCATAATTGTTCATAGCGGTCTCTTATGATCTTTTGAATTTCTGTGTATCAGTAGTAATGTCTCTTCTGTCATTTCTGTTTTGTTTATTTGAGTCTTCTCTTTGTTTTCTTAATTTAGCTGTTTGTCAATTTTGTTTATCTTTTCAAAAAACCAACTTTATTTTCCTTGATTTTTTCTATTGATTTTCTCCTCTCTATTTTGTTTTATTCTGCTCTAATCTTTCTTATTTCCTTCCTTCTGCTAACTTTGGGCTTAGTTTGTTCTTCTTTTTCTAGTTAAGAAAGGTGTAAAGTTAGGTTGTTTGTTTGCAATCTTTCTTCTTTTCTAACGTAGGTGTTTATCACTATAAACTTCCCTCTTAGTACTGCTTTTGCTGCATCCCATAAGTTTTGGTATATTGTGTTTTGGTATATTATTATCTTTGTTTGTCTCATGGTATTTTTTTTTTTAAGATTGGCACCTGAGCTAATATCTGTAACCAATCTTCTTCTTCTCCTCCTCCTCCTCCTCCCTCCTCCTCCTCCTCCTCCCCCTCCCCCTCCTCCTCCTCCTCCTTCTCCTTCTTCTTCTCCCCAAAGCTCCCCAGTACATAGTTGTATATCCTAGTTGTGAGTGCCTCTGGTTGGGCTATGTGGGACACCACCTCAGCATGGCCTGATGAGCGGTGCCATGTCCATGCCCAGGATCCTAAGTGGCAAAACCCTGGGCCGCTGAAGCAGAGCACACCAACTTAACCACTCAGATATGGGGCTGGCCCTGTCTCAAGATATTTCCTAATTTCCTTTTTGGGTTCTTCTTTGATCCATTGGTTATTTAGGAGTGTGTTGTTTAATTTCCATGTATTTGTGAATTTTCCAGTTTTCCTTCTGTTACTGATTTCTAGTTTTATTCCATGGGTGTCAAGAATACATAATGGGGAAAGAATAGTCTCTTCAATAAATGGTGCTGGGAAAACTTTATACCTACATGCAAAAAAGAAGAAGAAATTGGACCCTTATACCATACACAAAAATCAACCAAAATGGATTAAAGATTTAAACATAAGACCTAAAACTGTAAAACTCCTAGAAGAAAACAAAGTAGAAGTCATGACATTGGTCTAGGCAATGATTTCTTGGGTATGACAGGTAAAGCACAAGCATCAAAAACAAAAATAGACAAGTGGGACTACATGAAACTGAAAAGCTTCTGCACAGCAAAGGAAACAATCAACAGAGTGAAAATGCAACATACAGAAGGGAAGAAAATATTTGCAAACTATATATCTGATAAAGTGTTAGTATCCATAATATATAAGGAATTCCTACAACACAATAGCATAAAACCAAATAACCCAATTAAAAAATGGTCAAAGTGCTTGAATAGACATTTCTCCAAAGAAGACATACAAATGGCCAACAAATACATGAAAAGGTGCTCAACATTACTAATCAGCAGGGAAAAGCAAATCAAAACTACAATGAGATATCAACTCACATCTGTTAGGATGGCTATTATTAAAAAAAAAAAAAAAGATAAGTGTTGTCAAGGATGTGAGAAATTAGAACCCTTGAACACTGTTGGTGGGAATGTAAAATGGTACTACCACTGTGGAAAACATAATGGAGGTTCCTCAAACAGTTAAGAATAGATCGAGAAATCCCACTTTGGGGCATATATCCAAAAGAATTGAAATCAGGATCTTGAAGAGATCTCTTCACTCCCATATTCATTGCAGCATTATTCACAATAGCTAAGATATGGAAATAACCTAAATATACATTGACAGATGACTAGATAAAGAAAATATGATATAAGCATGCAATAGAACATTATTCAGCCTTAAAAAAGAGGAAATCCTGCCATTTTCAACAACATCAATGAACCTGGAGGACGTTATACCAACTGAAATAAGTTAGACATAGAAGGACAAATACTACATGATGCCACTTATATGAAGAATCTAAAATAGTCAAACGCACAGAGGTGGAGAGTATAATGGTGGTTGTCAGGGGTTAGGGAAAGGGGAAACTGGGGAGGTACTTGTCAAAGGGTACCAAGTTTCAGTTATAAAAAATGAATAAGACCTAGAGATCTACTGTACAGCATAGTTAACAATACTGTAGTTAACAATACTGTATTGTATACTTAAAAATTTGCTAAGAGGGTAGATCTTAAGTGTTCTTTCACAAAAAAATTATAATGATAATTAGGGTGGGATGAAACTTTTGGAGATGGATGTTGTTATGGCATAGAATGTGGTGATGTTTTCATGGATGTATACTTATGTTCAAACTCATCCAATTGTATATGTTAAACATGTACAGCTTTTTCTGAGTTAATTATGCATCAATAAAATGGTTTCTTTAAAAAGAAAACAAATTATAGAATAAAAATTTGGACTTTCCCAGCAACGTAGTGGTTAAGTTCATAGACTCTGCTTCAGTGGCCTGGGGTTCATGGGTTTGGATCCCAGGCGTGGACTTACACACTACTCATCAAGCCATGCTCTGGCAGTGTCCCACATACAAAATAGAGGAGGATTGGCACAGATATTAGCTTAGGGCCAATCTTCCTCACAAAAAAAGAAAGAATAAAAATCTATGGTATATTAAAAGTTTGAAAAGAAGAAAAGAAAGAAGGAAATCCTGCCATATGGGACAACATGGATGACCTGGATGAAATAAGCCAGGTAGAAGGACATGTACTGCATGATTCCACTTACATGAGGTATCTAAAATGGTCAGACTCACATAGAGAGTAGAATGGTGGTTTCCAGGGGCTGGGGCAGAGAGGGAAATGGGGAACTGTTGCTCAATGGGTATAAAGTTATACAAAATGAATAAGTTCTAGAGATTAGCCTATAGTTAACAATACTGTATTGTGCACTTAAAAATTTGTTAAGTGTAGATCTCATGTTAAGTGTTCTTACTACAGTAATAAAAAAAAGACATTATAGTGATATCTGGCAAGACTGGAATATGGACTTCTGATTTGATAAAAGTATTACATTAATATTAAATTTTCTGATTTCCATAACTGTACTGTGGCTATATAAGAGACTATCCTTGAAAATAGATACTAAGTATTAAGGGGTAAAGTGGCATGATGCATGCAACCTACTCTCAAATGGTTCAGAAAAAATAAATGATAATATGTATGTAGATAAGATATAGATATAAATATGTAGAGGGAATGATAAAACAAGTTTAAATTCATGAACTTAGGTGAAGGGTATTAGAAAAGTGCTCTTTATTATTCTTGCAAATTTTCTGGAAGTTTGAAACTACTTCAAAATAAAAAAGTTAAAAAAATAATCTATTCATGACTGCATACAAAAACTATACCTTGCCACTTTTGATGAGCATCACATGCTTCTATAGAATGTTGGGTCTGGTGACTATCATGACCTAACCTTAGTCTTTTCCTGCTACAGCAAGAATCCCAAATTCTTGGGATTCTGGTTGGAGAATCCTGGAACAATTGACTCCTTTATCCTAGGATCTATTTCAAATCTTATGGTTTAAACTGACTGAGGTAGAAGCGAAGCAAAAAATTAATTTCCTGACTAATTCAAACTGAACATGACCAACTCTATTTGAATGCTAAGAAGCCATATGTCATTTGCTACAATATAATTGTAAATGGGTGCATACCAGTCCCCTGTATGCCATTGTACATTGTTTCCAATGTTTTGCTTATCACAAGACCTTGAATAAAATGATGAAAACAGGGCATTTGAGGAAGTTTATGTGACTATTTCAAAAGCCTCTTCTTTCATAAGTCCCTCATTGTAGTCCCTTTACTGAATGCAATTTTCCCTTCTTTGAATCCCTCTATTCATTTGCTTTTATGTCTATTATGGAATTTATCATATTTTGCCATGGGATTATAAATCACATCCCTCAGTTTAAATTCCTGTGCTGCCCTTTGTGATCTTGGGAACTATGGACAATCTTAGTACCTCACTCTCCCTAAATGTAAAACAGAGGTGGTCATACCCACACTGTAGGTTTGTCGTGAGGGTTAAATTTGATGATATGTGTAGAGAAGTTGGAACAATGCCCCACTATGTGCTATAGACTACATAATTAAAATACAACTATCCCAAAAAGGAAAATAAAATCAATCCCCTAAAAATTAAAAACAGACTTTAAACTAACTATATCTCAAGGTGATGGCACAGCTGCATAGAGAAAAGAATTAGATCAGATAGCTTTAAAACACAATATTTTGATTGTCTATCCCTAATGGGATGTATTACATAGACCAAAAGAATGCAACAAACTCTTAATTGGGATAAAGTGGATAAGTCATTATGTAAACACCGTTAGGGAAAAAATCTTTAGGAGAAGAAAGACACAAATATAAAAATCAAAGAAATTAAGTTAAAACCCTGTAATCTTAAATTTGAACTGGAATATTGTATGGATTCAAGATTTTTTCTCTTGAAAAAATTACCTATTCTCTAGCTCTGTTCATTGGGAAGACCTAGAAGCAATAGCCATCCAGTGGCAATGAGTACTCCTGATGGTGGTCTCTAACTGCCATTTTCTACTAAAAGGAACCAGGGCTCTCTAGAGAAACATCTGATTCCAGGTCAGGCACAGGAAATGCACAAGATGAGTCTGGGCCATCTTGTGCCAGAAAGTAAGAAAATTATTAAAGATTAATGTGAACACGTCTACAATAGACAGGAACCAACTTGAATAATTTCTCATTGGCCAAAAGTGGGACAATTTGATCATCCAAATGAATAATTAAAACAATTCAAATATATGAAAATCCATGCATTCACAATAATTTTTGAAAAGACCTCATTGGTCACAACTGGAAGTTGCTAGGGCACCAACTCATTATTCTGAAAATTGATGAATAAAAAGAAATGAGCATTGAGCCTATCTTTCATCTACAAATTGTATTTCAGGGTAACCAGTTGATGAAAAAAGTTCACCATGGTAGAATTCCAGCTTGTAAATTCAGAAGGAATTAGAAATTCATTATTGTGCAACCGCTAATGAAATATTTGATTTAGTCACAATCATCAGTTGCTAAAACAATCTGATGAAAGGCTGATGAAAAACTTATAATGTAGAAATCAAGTTGACACCACTTGAACCCATGAGCAATATTTCATCATGAAAAATAAAACTACTGGACCATATGTGCCTCAAGATGTGGGGGAATAGGAAGTACACAGCAAATAGTATGAAGTATTCTTACCCAAAATATAGAACTTGAATCTAAAAAGATTCTAGATCTAACTACCTATCTACAGAAAGAAGAGCAATATCACAAGGAAGCAATCAGCTAAATCCAGACTATGAGGCATTCTACAGGACAAATGACTTAGTTTCTCCAGTAGATCAATGGTATGAAAAAAAGGGAAGGATACTAGTAAAACTGAGTAAAAGGGACTTAAGAAACATGACAATTAAGTGTAATGTATGAACCTTGTTTAGGTCTTATCTTAAATAGAATAAAGGAACTGAAAAGAGAATCTGTGAGACAGAAAAAATTTAATATTTGTTGCATGATGGATGGTACTGAGGAGATTTTCTTAATTTTGGTGGGTATGATAATAGCATGGTGGATATGATTTCATTTAAAGTTCTTATTGGACATGCATATTGAAGTGGGGATATGCTTTATAATACTTAAGCCAAAAAAAGGACAAAATTGGAAACTACTATGAATTATAAGCCAACAAATTAGACAACCTGGAAGAAAAGGATAAATTCCTAGAAACATACAACTTACCAAGATTGAATCATGAAGAAATGGAAAATCTGAACAGATCAATTACTAGTAAGGAGATTGAATCAATAATCATAAACCTCACAACAAAAAAAAGTCCTGAATCACATGGCTTCACTGGTGGATTCTACCAAACATTCAAAGAAGAATTAATCCCAATCTTTCTCACTATCCCAAAAAATAGAAGAAGAGGGAACACTCCCAAACTCAATAGACCAGCATTACCCCAATACCAAAAGCAGACAAGGATGCCACAAGAAAAGAAAATCACAGGCCAATATCCCTGATGAACATAGATGCAAAAATCCTTAACAAAATATTAGCAAACTGAATTCAACAGTACATTAAAAGGATCATACACCATGATCAAGTGGGATTTATTCCAGGGATGCAAGAATGGTTCCATAGCTGCAAATCAATCAATGTAATACACCACATTAACAAAGTTAAGGATAAAAATCATATGATCATCTCAATAGATGCAGACAAAGCATTTGACAAAAGACAACATCCTTTCATGATAAAAACACTCAACAAAGCGGGTATAGAGAGAAGATACCTCAACATAATAAAATCCATATAAGACAAGCCGACAGCTAACATCATACTAAATGGTGAAAAGTTGAAAGCTTTTCCTCTAAAAGGAGGAATAAGACACAGATGCCCACTCTTGCCACTACTATTTAACATAGTATTGGAAGGCCCAGCCAGAGCAATTAGGCAAGAAAAGAAAAAAAGGAATCCAAATCACAAAGGACGTAAAACAGACTCTATTTGCAAATAACATGATATTATATATATAGAAAACCTGAATACTCTACCAAAAAACTGTTAGAACTAACAAATGAATTCAGTAAAGTTGCAGGATACAAAATCAATATACGAATATCAGTTGTGCTACTATAATAACAAACTATCAGAAAGAGAAATTAAGAAAACAATCCCATTTATAATTTCATCAAAAAGAATAAAATACTGGAGGCTAGCCCTGTGGCCTAGTGGTTAAGTTTGGCACACTCCACTTTGGTGCCCAGATTCAGTTCCCAGGCACAAACCTACACCACTCATTGGTAGCCATACTGTGGTGGTAACCCACATACAAAATAGAGGAAGATTGGCACAGATATTAGCTCAGGGTGAATCTTCCTCAAGCAAAAAGAGGGAGACTGGGAAAACAGATGTTAGCTCAAGGCAAATCTTCCTTAGCAAAAAAATAAATAAAAATAAAATACTTAGGAATAAATATATCAAAGGAGGTAAAAGACCTGTACACTGACAATTGTAAGACATTGATGAAAGAGATTAAAGAAGACACAAATAGAAAGATATTCTGTGCTCATGGATTGGAAGAATTAATATTGTTAACATGTTCATACTACCCAAAGCAATCTACAGATTCAACATAATCTTTATCAAAATTCCAATGGTATTTGTCACAGAAATAGAAAAAAAAAAATCCTAAAATTTGTATAGGACCACAAAAGACCCTGAAGAGCCAAAGCAATCCTGAGAAAGAAGAACAAAACTAGAGATATCACACTTCCTGATTTCAAACTATGTTACAAAGCTATAGTAATCAAAAAAAAACCTTGGGTGAAGAGGGTCAAAGGTTCAAAAGAAAAAAATATTTTCCCTAAAATGCAAAACTGTGGTCACTTTAACTGTATGTCCTTGGGCTATTTGCTCAGCTGCACAAAGACTGAATTTTCTTATATGTAAAATGAAAGTCCTAACAATATCTACTTCATAGTCTTTCAAAAGCATTGAATGAGAATTTGTGTGTGAAAGTCCTCTGTGAAGTGTAAAAAGCTACATTAAGATTAGCTGGGTGTTTACTTACATGTGCTTTTGTATACACACACTTTGTGAGAGTAACAAGATTTCAGACGATCTTTGTAGAAGGGTAGGAGTTAAATTGGCAGAGAACAGATGAGTTAGTTGTGGGAAAACCGGTATGATAGGACACAGAGGCATTTAAAAAAAAGAATGAGTTGGGTGAGAAAAAACATTTTTTTAAATTAAATAATGACTAAATATTAATAAGAATGAATGTAATAGATGAAAACATTCTTATTTAAAACTTAGACTGGGACTCCTTTTGCCTTCTGGAGGTGGAGAAAGATGTGTAAATAAACCATATCAGTAGGAATATAAATCCTATCTCACTTCCTTCCATATTCAGGCACTAATAAACAGGCGAGTCTGAAATTTCAAATTAGGCCAAATTGGGGTACTCAAAAGAAAGCCTCCGAGAATATGGTCTTAGAGATAACATTAGTGAGCATTTGGATATCGGAAGGCGAACCCAGAGCCCAGGCGTCAAACTATATTGTTGTCTATAATAAGTGAGAAAAATTCAGTTTCCTGGAGAGGTTTAGTGTGAAGGGTCCCCAAAAATGGAGTAGCCAGAGCAACATGAAGAGACTCCTGAGTGGGGACAGAAGAAGCAGAGCAAAGTAAAACCCTTCCCTTTCCCGAAAACAGCAATAAAGCCTGCTATGTTACCAAATGCTTTGAGTGACTAGATTTTTCTTTTGACAAGGGAGAATTATTTTGAAAAAGAGCTGCGTTTCAAATCTGGGTTCTTTTTGGAGCAGAAGGAAGAGAACAGAGAAAAGAGTGAGAGATCATTAGTTTAATGGGAGCGGAAATTCAGAGTCAGCGATGGCCAAGAGAATGAAAACTGTGTCCCCCCCTACCCCTATCTTCATCCCCACTCAGCCATTTCCAGAACCTTGGAGAGGGAACTGAACTTCCCTTTTGATGTGGGATAGGATTGTCACGCAAGTTTAAATAAGAATGTCTCCTGGCAAAGAGACAGGACCAGGGAAAATGTATATAAAAGATTTTTAAAATCCACAAAAACCAGTATGATATTGGCAAAAAAAAAAACAGACACATAGATCAATGGAACAGAATAGAGAGCCCAGAAATAAACCCATGCATACATGGTCACTTAATTTATGACAAAAGAGCCAAGAGTATACAATGGGGAAAGGATAGTCTCTTCAACAAATGGTGTTGGGAAAACTGGACGGCCACATGCAAAAGAAAGAAACTGGACCACTATCTTTCACCATACACAAAAATCAGCTCAGAATGGACTAAAGACTTGAATATAAGACCCAAAACCATCAAACTCCTGGAAGAAAACATAGGGGGTGAGTTCCTTGACATAGGTCTTGACAATGATTTTTTTGGATTTGACACCAAAAACAAAGGCAACAAAAGTAAAAATAAACAAGTGAGACTATATCAAACTAAGAAGCTTCTGCACAGCAAAGGAAACAGCAACAAAATGACAAGGCAGTCTGTGGAATGGGAGAAAATATTTGCAAATCATATATCTGATAAGGGCTTAATATCCCAAATATATAAAAAAATCCATATAGTTCAATAGAAAAAGAACAAACAATCCAATTGAAAATGGTCAGAGGATCTGAATAGACATTTTCCCAAAGAAGACATACAAATGGCCAACAGGTACGTGAAAAAGTACTGACATCACTGATCATCAGGGAAATGCAAATCAAAACCACAATCAGGGGCCAGCCTAGTGGCATAGTGGTTAAGTTCATGCATTCCACTTCAGTAGCCCAGGGTTCGTGGGTTCAGATCCCGGGTGCGGACATACACTGCCACCAGCAAGCCATACTTTGGTGGCATCCCACATACAAAATAGAGGAAGATTGGCTCAGATGTTAGCTCATGGACAATCTTCCTCAAGCAAAAAGAGGAAGATTGACAACAGATGTTAGCCCAAGGCCAATCTTCCTCACCAAAATAACCCCAACAACAAAAAACCACAATCAGGGGCCAGCCCAGTGGCACAGCGGTTAAGTTCACACGTTCCGTTTCTTGGCGGCCTGGAGTTCACCAGTTCAGATCCCGGGTGCGGACACGGCACCACTTGGCAAAAGCCATGCTGTGGTAGGCATCCCACATATAAAGTAGAGGAAGATGGGCATGGATGTTAGCTCAGGGCCAGTCTTCCTCAGCAAACAGAGGAGGATTGGCAGCAGTTAGCTCAGGGCTAATCTTTCTCAAAAAACAAAAACAAAAACAAAAACCGCAATCAGATATCACCTCACACCTGTCAGAATGGCTATTATCAAAAAGACAAAAAATAGCAAGTGTTGGGGAGGATGTGGAGAAAAGGGAACCCTTGTGCACTGTTGGTGGGAATGTAAATTGGCGCAGCCACTATGGAAAACAGTATGAAGGTACCTTTAAAAATTAAAAATAGAACTACCATATGATCCAGCAAGTCCACTTCTGGGTATTATCCGAAGAAAACAAAAACACTCACTCCAAAGGATATTTGCACCTCCATGTTCATTGCAGCATTACTTACAATAGCCAAAATATAGAAGCAACCTATATGCATATTGATGGATGAATGGATAAAGAAGATGTGGAACATATATATACAAGGGAATATTATTTAGCCACAAAAAAGGAAATCTTGCCTTTTGCAACAACATGGATGAACCTCAGGGGCATTATGCTTAGTGAAATAAGTAAGACAGAGAAAGACAAATACTTTGTGATCTCACTTACATGTGGAATCTAAAAAAAAACAAAACAAAACGGAACTCATAGGTAGGGAAAACAGATTGGTGGTTGCCAGAGGTGGGGTTGGGGAGCGGTGGGCGTTATGGATGGTTGTCAAAAGGTACAAACTTTCAGTTATATATTTATACAGAAGTAATTCTTGGGGATCTAATGTGCAGAAATGGTGACTATAGCTAACAATTACTGTATTGTATATTTGAAAGTTGCTAAGAGAGTAGATCTTAAAAGTTCTCATCATAAGAAAAAAACACTTGCAACTGTGAGGTGACGGATGTTAACTAAACTTATTGTGATAATCATTTCACAAAATATACACATATCAAATCATTATGTTGTACACCTAAAAGGAATACAGTGTTTTATGTCAATTATAGCAGTAAAAAATAAATTTAGAAAAAGCAAAATGGGAGGGGACAAGAATGTAAAAATGTTGATAATTGTTGAAGTTGATAATTATTGAACTCATCAGGGTTGGGGCTGATTATACTATTATTTCTACTTTTGTGTGTTTACATTTTTTCCAAAAAAGAGTTATAGAAAAAATTATTTAGCTGTCTTCAACCTGGGTTGGTATAAGTTTACTGATTGTGACTACACTAAAAATTGGTTCAAACTTAAGGTAATGTTTGTTAGTGAAAAAAAATCTCATTGTGTAATTACATTAACATAATATATAGCATCCTATGTTTACGAGTAATAAAAAAATTCACTATGAGAAATGGTTGTAAAATTTTATATTTCTTGAGATGAGGTGATCAATTTTTAACTGGATTAGTGGGTAAGTTTTAAATCATAAGCTGATAATGTTGGGTGACAGAAAAATGTTCTTGAGTATACAGAAAGTCTATTTAAATATTTTATTTTCATAAGGAAACAATCCTAGTAAACAGTAAAGCTGGTACGTGGGGATGCACACAGCTCATGTGTGCATCTGGCAGAACCCCCAGTACGGAAAAGAGCAGGTGCTGTTTACCATCAACACCTACTTTGCGTGTCCCAATACTATAGTTAGAAAATGGCTCAGATTTTTAGTTGCTTTTCCCAGAACTCAAAGATCGTCTTCCTGTTTATCTTGGTGGGATGCCTATGTTACACTTGTGATTTTTCTGTTCTCTGTAATGTATTAAAATAAGATTACCACAGATGGGGAAACGAGGTCATTCGTTAACAATCAGATGTTTGATTTCCTGGGCAGAAAAGATACTGTCTTGTGAATTTTTAACATATTTTTAAAGGAGAAATGAGGCTAGTCCCTTAAAGGTAAATCCTGTTCACTGAGCTTTCCTCAAGAATCAACACAGTCACTTCTAAATTCAGTTCCTCATTTAACTCTGTCCTCTGCATTTAATCTCAGCTTTGCCTCTATCTTTGAGTAAGTCTCTTGCCGGTTCGTAATGGTTACTGCTTTGTAGTTTAATAAACACTGCCAGAAGAGCAAAGGCAAGCCAAATAGGCGGTCAATTAACTCTGGTTCAAGTTGCTGTGATGTGGAGATGATGGCACTTTTACTTTAATTCATCCTTCAGTTTCTACAACAGTTGATCTTGATTAGAGTGTGGTCGGAACAAACTTGTAAGAATTCCTGGCTTTGGGAGACACAAGCCTTTTTCTTCCGAGAGTCTATTAGGTAACACACCTAGTGTTACTAACTGTATAAGCTTAAGAACTGGGGTGGGAGGGAACGCTCATCGCCTTGTTCTTGTTTCACCTTCTGTAAACGGCATAATAATAATACCCACCTCATGGTGTTACCAGGAGTAAATGAGTTAATAGTTGTAAAATGATTAGTACAGAGATGGGCACATAACAGTAAGCACCATATAAGTGTTTATGAGATAAATTTCTGCATGACCATGTGAATTTTCTCTACAGCATTTGAATAAGTGACGACTGCTATACTGCTGGTGGAGTTCCAGAGTCTTGTTGAACTTGTCACTAGCTATCGTGCTGCCCGCAAATGGTTTGGTGAAACCTCACTAACTTGGAACTAGTTCACAGATTATTGAGCCTGAATAAGTGAAAATTCTGAAATCATGGATCTTCGGAAATAGCTGAAACACTATTTTATTTTTGACAGTTCTATTTACAAAAACTTTGAAAATGTCACATTTGACTGATTTAAATATTTGCAAGATATACGTCTTCAGTTTGTGATTTTATACACTTAAGTGGAACAAAGTGAAAGCTAATAAGGTTTTGATATAGACATCTATTCTTTTAAGGCGATATCAGTGAAAATATATGAAAAGAGCATATAGAGATGTAAATACCATCGTCTGCATGCCATAGACCTAAATAGTAATTTTTAAAGATATTGTTGAACTTTTAATACCTACAAATAACTAAATTTCGAAGAATCAAGTGCTTGTAACATGTGTTCCCTAATAAAGTTCCTGCCCTTGTGGATAGTTAAGAATCATTTATAACCACTACGACAAAAGGAGGCCTAAGACGTATCAGATTTTACTCGTATTGAAATTATACTTTAAGTAATTTATGTATACAAAATGTTTTAAAAGTTTACTTTCTTATGCCATTTTTAAGACTTTCTAAATAAATTTGCTTGGAATCTTGATTAGTTCAAACGGCAGAGCTAACAATTCCTTTTTCTTTCTTCCCACCCCATCCTATCCATCCATCTCTTAGGGCACTTGCTCCTAACTCTAGGTTGTCATTATTTGTTGACGTCTGCCCCCTGCACTGGACCATACACTGCCTGAGTGTATCTAGTATAAATACTTCATTTGTGCGCCAAAGACAGCCTGGCAGGTAGCGTGCTCCTAACACATTTGTTGAACAGCCTAATTAGTCATATCTGAAACAATGACATTTTACAGTATTTAATAAAGCTCTGAGAAAGTTGGATACACATCTGAGATACACCCAGGTCTTGATTCTTTATGGAAAGCTGGATTTTTAGTTTGCTTTGGAATTTGAAGCTGTTGAGTATAATACTTATCTCAGTCTTTCTAAAGCTAACCTAATTGGAATTACTGTTCTTTTTCACCAGATTGGATCCCCAGGACACTGTTTATTTTTATAGCTGAAGTTAATGACAGTTTTAAGTTCTGCATAGTTGATGAAGCGCTTTCATGTTTTTGGACTCAGGCTAGTTTTTTTTCTTTTTAATATTCTGCAAAGTGGTTTATAATAATTCCCTACATTCTTCTGCCTTTGACCTACACATTTCAGCTCTTGTGTTGTTAACCTGGAAGGCTATCATCTCAGTGACTGCTGAAGTTACTTGCAATCTATTCCAATGATACACAAGTCTAGTGCAGCATTTTCCACATTAGCAGATGTTCAATGAAGACTATGAAAATCTAAATCACAGAACTTTTTAAAGTGCCAGGCGGAAAGAAACACCCTTGGCTTATTGCTGGTAAGGTTTTTATGTTCTATAAAACAAAGAACTGTATTCATCAGCATAGCACAGTTTCTACCGAGATTTTTTTTTTAATTTAAAAAGTCGTTAATGTAGTAATACTTATTTGCCACCAAAATCCAATTCTCAGGAATAGTTCCATCCGTTTGAATTTAAGTGCCTGAATGTGGATATTGGAACGAGCATTGATTCCTTTAACTTGGTAGCCAAAAATTTCTTAAGGAGGTTTTAAACTCGGCAAGATTTCACAGGATTTAAAAACGACAAAAATACATCAAATTTCAGTACCTTTCAATTTGGATCAAATGGGGCAACAGGGGCTTGGATTAACACCGAAGCAATACTTATTTTTGTTTTTAACCATTTCAGGCCTTCTCGAAATAGAGGCTGTATTGGTGTAATGGAAAAAGCAGCCTTGGAATCTGACAGTCTGATTCCTGGATTCAGTCCTAGTTCTGCGTGACCTTTGGCAAGTTACTTTACTTCTCTGAATTTCCGTTTCCTCCACTGCAAAACGAGGACTGCAATAGCCACCTTGCATCCCAGGCTGGAGCGCGCCTAGAACACACCCAGGCGGTCCCAAACAAATAGCAGCCATATTACAAGCCCCCGCGCCGCGACGATCTCGCTCTCGCCAGCAGGTGTAGGCACCGTCCGGCTCGCTGAGCCCGGCGGAGGCTGAGCGGCCTCCGCCCTTCCGTCGTTCGCAGGCCGGGCCCTCGGCGTCCCCGCCAGGCCGCGGCGCGCGGTGGCCTAG
>NC_060268.1:105830379-105853354 GCF_021613505.1 Equus quagga | reverse complement strand
GAAGTGGGCGTGGCGCCGCCGGGAAGGGGGCGGGCCGGGGGAGCCTTGGGCCGGGGCGGCGGCGGCGGCGGCGGCGGCGGGCGGGCGCGTGGCCGAGCCGGGCCGGGAACGATGAGCGGGGCCGGGGCTGCGCCGGGGACGGCGGGCGCAGTTCGGGGTCTCCGGGTGGAGGGGCTGCCCCCGCTGCCCAAGAGCCTGAGCGGGCTCCTGCACTCGGCGTCGGGCGGCGGCGCATCGGGGGGCTGGCGGCACCTGGAGCGGCTGTACGCGCAGAAGTCGCGCATCCAGGACGAGCTGAGCCGCGGGGGCGCGGGCGGCGGCGGGGCTCGGGCCGCGGCGCTGCCCGCCAAGCCTCCCAACCTGGACGCCGCGCTGGCTCTGCTCCGCAAGGAGATGGTAAGGGGGCTCCGCGGGCCGGGCTGGGGGGCTCTTCCCGTCCGGGCTCGCAGTCCCGTGAAAGTTCGCCGGGCCCCGAGCTCTGCTCTGCAAGTCCCCGCGCCCACCCGCCCCTTTCTGGTTCTTTTGCCCGGGCGCCGGCTCCGAAAGAGGGGCACTGCCCTCTCAACTACCCTCTTTTACTTGTCCTCCGAATGCCCACGATGGGACCCTCGCCCGGGAGGGTCCTCACTCTCAAAAGGCAGTTTTCGGAGACCGGGCGCCCCTAGTCCGGCCCTCGTTGGCTCAGAGACCTGGGAGGCGGGAGGCGCGGCGTGGGGTTCACGCCCGGCCTCGGGGCGGGGGCGGCTTTGTTACCCCTCTCCGGAGTGGAACGGATCTCCCCGGTTTGGGAAAGGCTTTCACTGCGCCCGAGGGGTGAAGAGCTGTGTGCGATTGTTTTTTCCTACCCTGCAGAGGACAGCTTTTTGTCCGCGCGCGTGTAGACAGCAGATTGGAACAGCCCTGGCCCTCCTCCCCCGCGTCCTCGGCGGCGCGTGCAGAATCCGATTACGGCGGGATGGCTCCGGCCCACAGATGGCCGTGAAAGCCAGCGCTTACCCTGAACCCCTCGGCGCGGTAGAGCTGATTCCTCGAACCGGCTTGAGAGGGATAGGGAGATGGTGCCCTCCCTGTCTGGGTGAAGCCCGTGTGGGTTCTTCGGGTTGAGTCTGAGCTCCAAACAATGGGACTTAGTTTTTCTCAGTCCTTGGGAAGTACGTTAGGTGTTTGTGGACCAGGACACACGATTCAGGTGACGCCAAAAGCAGGGCAAGGGTGGGGATTTAGGTGGCAATGAGCTTTCTCCACCAGGCTTAGGCCCGGCTAGAAGAGAACAGAAAACTTCCTCCTTTCTAACCCTCTTGCTGACCCCTGATCACACCCCTCACACACACCCCGTTTCTTTTTAGAATCTGCTCATTCCTTTCACTTGGTGCATCTCTTTCCCTCTCCTAGTGCAGATAGATACTTTATTAAGGAAATCTATTATGTGAAAGCTGTTTTTTTCCCCAAGAATAAATTTGCCAAAAAATTAATCATAGGAATCCTTTAAATATGCATCTAGTGCATTAAGAGATTGTTTAGAAAAATTCAATTTATGCATCCTTTTATCCTCAGGAGCTTATCTGTTCTGAAAACTAAGACTTAATTAAATCTAGAAAAGCAGCCTTAACACTTTTTAATCAGTTAGATATTGTCTCACGCTCCGTAGCTGGCATTGAAGTGATTTCCAATTCTCTCTGAAAAGCTTTTCTAAGCTTCTTAGAGAATGACTTAAATTCCAAGCCAGCCATTTTTATTTATTAATAAACATTAATCAACACCAGCATTGCACGGCTGGTGAGCAGCATTTTAATTAGATAAATCTACATCCAGTATGTTTACAGTCTGAACTTGGATGTAGCATAAATAAGATGGTGAAATAGGAAGACTCATCTCGGGTTACGTTCCATGCTGGAACAGAGACAGGAAAACCTCAGGGCCACTCCTGTCTTGAGGCTCTCTCTGGTTTATAAACATGCTCTGGAGTCTTGCAGTGGTGGCTTGGGAGTCAACATGCCATTCCCCAAAGTATTTTTCCAGGTCCCTCCTGGTGCGACTGAAGTACAAGCCACAACCTTATAATTATGCCTTTGACCAGAGCTTTCTCTAAGCCTAACTATTTGAAGCCCAAGGAAAATAAACAGCCATCTTTGGTCTGTCTGATATTTAGCTGTGATAAAGTTAAGACATGGCTACAGGCCTTGAAAAGTCCCTTTTAAGAAATGTCACAAGGTCTTTAAACATACTGTGGTCTTTTGGCTTTTTAAGAGATTTGCTAACCTAAGGCAGTGGGGTCCAACCTAAGGCCTCACTCTAAGGCTCCCACTGCAGGGCCTTGCAAGATAAGAACGGGGAGTTCTTTCCTGAGTTATCTGCAGAATAGTTTGTGTTGATCTATTGAATTCGAAGGTCTGAGGTCAAACCTTTGTCAAGGGATATAACTAGAAGTCATGGCAGAATGGGATTAATCCCTCTTTTTAAAAGTCCTGTGCACGCACAGAAAGAGGGCTGACTTCCAGCAGCAGTAGTGTGGAGGCCTCAGAAGACAACAGGATTTCAACAAGGGAAAAGGGTGTCAGGAGAGGGGCAGAGCGGAACTCTGCTCCGGTTCAGTAGCGTGGGGAGTGTACACTGCAAACTGGAGGGCGAGGGGCTGGGGAGGTGGGCTAAGCGGGTTGCAGAAAGCCTCAAGTAGCAAAGGAAGGTTTAAGCAGGAGAATGGCACAGGGCTGGCCTCCGAGGAATTAATCTGATGGCCGGGTGTAGGAGGGAGAGCTGGACGTAGGAGATGCTGGAGGCAGGCACGGAAGAAGTGAGCACCTCTAGCAGGGTGGGCCCCCGTGAGTGTGAGACAAGAATCAAGTAGGAGAGACTTCACCGGAGCAGAATCTGCAGGAATTGCTGATTAAATATTAGAGTTGGGGAAGGTGATGAGAAGGAATCAGAGATGACTTAAGCTTTTTTATGGGAAGTGCAGCTAAGCAAAACATTTAAAAATTACTCACAGTCCTAGCACCTAGAGATCATCACTTAGTATTTTGGGATATTTCCTGTGTAGGCACAATGTAAATGCTTTCCATCTATCATCTTATATAGTCCTTTTCAATTCTCCGTGAGATAGATACTGTCCGCGAGATAAAGTCTATTTTATATTGTTTAAAAATCATTCAGAATTTAAGTAACTCCCTTAAGGTAACAAACTCAACCAGATGTGTTTATCCACTGCATTATACTGCCTGTGTGTGCGCACACACACCCGCACATTCACGGAGCACATTATACCTTCCAGTTTGCTTTTGGGGGGGGCACGTATTGCAAACATTTTCTGGGTCAATATGTACTATGATGTCCTCAGCAACTGCAGAGTATGCCTTATATGGCAGTAGTAATCTTGATAATCCATCATGGGAAAGTGGGGTTCGTCGTAGCAATGGGGGAGTCAGGAGGAGTGTCTGCTTTAGAGAGGAAGGTGGTTTGCCTTACATCAGTGGAAGGGTATGTTAAACATTTCAGAATGTGGAGCTGGAGGCTGGAAAAGAGATTTTGACCTGGAGATAACTGATTGAAGGCTGGTGAGGGTGGAACCTGCGGAAGCTGGTGGCCAGGGCACATGAGGGCAGGGGGAGCCTGTGTGGGCAGAGGGTTCTGTCCCATGATTGGTGACGCCCTGCTCTGCTCTGAGAGTCATCGTTTCCACTCCAAGTTTCAGCACTTCCTGTTCTAGTAACCCCTCCTTTGTGAGATTCTGTACTGCTCCCCTCCCCCAGTGGGCCCATTTGGAAAGCTGTGAGGGTCACACAGATGGTTGTTGCTCTGTAGACCAGAAAAACGTCCTGTAAAACAAGAAGCTGAGTTTGTTGGGTTTTTTTTAAACATCAGAGAATATTTTAAGATCACATTCAACAGATGTTTACCAGGTGTGTGTTAGGTATAAAGTGCTGTGGAGGATACAAGGATGAATAGGAATGACGTAGATGTTAGGAGCTTATACAATCTGGTAGATGTGGGCATCTTTACAGCAGTGTAATTGCCGTAGTTTAGAGCACTTCTCATTTTTCGTGAGCAAAGACTCCGCAGTAATAATAGAAACTCATGCGGAACTAGCTCTTGCAAAAGGAGAATCTTGTTCTCTGGTTGGATGGATACGGAGACAGACTAGAAACCAGCTGATGGGGAGCCCGGGAAGTCCACTATATTCTTGCCCTTCCCCTGCTGTTTTCTTTCTTTCTTACATTTTGGAATGTGGCTGCTAAGAGTGTCCACACTCTCAATTTCAGCCATGCTTCTTAGTTCCAGTTTGTAAATACTGTGTGGAAGGATGCCAATGTGCCCTGCTTGGGTAGCCTGGCCAGCCTGGGCCAGCTAGTAGTGACCGAGGGCAGGACGGTATTTTACTAAGCTGGTGTGACCATCTGGATGGGCTGGGGGGCTGAGGATTCCCCAAAGAAAGGACAGTTTGCAGAAGCAGAACGGGGGGCTACTGGACATCAAAATACTAGATGTCTACCACAGACCTCTTTCTGTATGAAAATACTTTGCCCTCAAGGGCCCCACAGTTTGGAATAGTTTTATCTGCTAGGCTGGCAGGCTAGCTTCGCTCACTAGATCTCGGTTGGTGTTTCAAATCCTTGCGTGTGGTTGAAGGAGACCCTTGACTCTCAGTGTCAACTGGGTCCCCTGGCACAGATTTCTATAGAGACTGTCCTGCCCAGCAGCTCTGTGAGGTCAGCTCCTCGAGCTTAGATATCCAAAGGAGTCGCAGTAAAGTGTGGAGATAGAAAGAGCCTCCAACCTGGGGCAGGAGATCTTTGAGGGGCACTGGCCCTGGGGACTCCTGGGCTCTCCTTCTCCAGTCAGCAGCAGCAAGTTGTAATAGCTTTGACTTGGAGCCTATCTGCCTCATTTTTTCTTCAAACTATCAAACAGTTATTTTGGTCACCCACCTGTGCACGAGCGGAAAGTCATCTACACAGAACTTTTGAGTCCCTGAACTACAATGGTTTGGGTGGGTGAAGAATTTAATCTGAGAAAAAAAGTTTGATTTCTGAGACCAGCAACGCTTATCTTTCCCGCGATTTTGTGGAGACCGCAACCAAATGCGTCATGAGCTTGTGCAGTGACCTGTACTCGAGGAGATGTGCGTTAGCTTGAGTGGCCCACATCCCAGTGGAATCTAGTCCTCATCCTACATGTGAAACCAGAGTCTTAGACAGGAGTTTTTACTCTTTAAAAGTTTATGGTAAGGTCCACTCTCGAGTCAGGCCTGTGAAACGTGCCATCTGGAATAAGAGCATTGGCTTCTAATGCAGCGTTCTTGATTGACACTGATCAGAGGATACTGGGAATGTCCGATGGGCTTTAGTACTGTCTTTTTATTTTCACTGGTCTTCCCACCAGCATGGTTTATCGTGGTGTTCCTCAAAGGATGGACCACTAGCCCCAGAGTCCCCCAGACTGCTTGCTAAAATGCAGATTCCTGGGCCCCTTCCTGTACCTACACTTTTCACATGCTTTACGCTTTAAACGAGAATCTTCACTTGTAACAAGCTCTTGAAGAGTTGGGAAGCTCATGAACCAGGCATCAAGAGCTTGAATTCTGTTATTAAATTATGTGATATGATCTAGGCAAGCCATTTCATGAGTTTAGACTATAGATCCCCTATGGGGAAAATGAGAATTAAATGCCATAAAGGATCCTTTTGGCTGTAGCGGTATAATTCTTTCCCCTGCATGCCTCTGTGGGTCTTTATTGTGCCTACAGAAGAAATTTGCTCTGTCATAAAATAATGTGGGCACAAGTGCAGGGACCGCCTGTTGCAATGTGCTTGGTGACCCTGAGGACACTTGCACAGCCATGCCTGGTTATTGTAAATCCACTTAATGCAAAGAATTGGAAGGAGAAAAGGAAGAATCGTGCAAGTATGCTATTCTTGACTCAGTTCATCAAAAATTTGGCTGTCTACAATAGTTCTTAAAGTTTTTAGGCCATGATTACCTCATATAGTACTGGTCCCCATTCTCAGTATCTACCCAATGAAAGCAAAAATTAAAAAAGTATAAATAATAGTTTGTGTACATGAAAGCACATGTGTTTCTGTGGGGTGGGGGTGGGGCAGTAAGGGCAGGCTGTGGGGTCATTGGCCTGGTTTCATCCATCCATCTTTGATGTTATCTCTAAGTGAGCTTATACTTACAGTCCCAAAACTTGAAGATGTAAAGAATCGAAAGATATTTTTTCATACCACTTTCAACTTTTATCTATTATAGAGGCTATAAATTAATATTTTTCCTAACTCATAAGAATCTTACAAATGGCACAACCTTTCACTTTGGTCCCCCCTTATGGTTAAAGGCATTTGTCTGTTAAATGTGAAGGTAAAAGTGCCCCAGTTGTTGGCACTTTGGACCCCTCTTCGTTGACCGAGGACCTCAAACGAGCAAGTGCCCAGGTGTTTCTGCGTCTCACAGACATCAGGGCTGTCCCGTGCTCCAGGCACTGGTCCGGTGTTGCTATAGATTTTAAAGACCAGGTAGACAAGGATGTTCAGAGAGAGCTTGAGGAGAGGACCAGGGCCCTCGTGCAGTTCATTCCCATCGAGCGGCAGTTGGAAGCTTTGTGGTTTCGCTCCTGGGATGGCCACCTAAACTCCACGGAGACTTCAGACCTCAGTTTGAAAAGCTTAATTTTTCACGACCTGTGTAGGAAACCCTACAGACAGGCCACAGACTCCCTGAAGAGGAAACCTGCCCTGAGACTGGATGGTCAGATATTTGCCCCTCTTGCCCAACGTCATTCTCCAGGGCCTCGGCCTCCTAGTCACCTTGTTCTCTGCCCGCATGCTCCAGATCTTTCCACCTGATAAGTAGGCAGGCTTAAACGTTGCTCTTTTCCTGTAGCTTGTTCCCCCTCAGACACCTTACACAGAGACGTTCATTCTCCCTCAGGAACTTTGGAGATGGAAAAACTCAGCCTTCCTTATGGTTCTGTGGACATTTGTTAAGATGTGGCCTTTTCAGTTTTTGTGAGTACTTTCTGTTCCTTGATTAACCCTAAGAGCCAAGTCTGGCCTAGTTTTGCAGGTATGAGAATCCTGTCTTCAAGGATTTGGGGAGGAGGTGCTGTCCTTGACGGGAGGGGAGGGGTAGGGCAGGGGAGAGAGGAGGGTCTCCGTCCTCTGACCAGTACTCTCTGGGGGAGGGGTAACCTCTGTCAGACACCAGGCCGGTTCCAGCATGGAGAGGCTGGGCTAAGGAAGATGACTGGAATACATGCGGAGAATAGAGAACATGGGAAGAGGGTGTTGGGTGTATTCTTAGGTTGTTGACTGCACTTAGAATTGGAGATAAATGCAGTGAAAGAGTGACTGCGAGGTGTTTAACATCCCTTAAAACAGATATGCAAATTAAAACAACAAGGTATCCTGTTTTACCTAAAGGACTAGCAGAGATGTAAAAGAATGGTCATCGTGATGGTGAACGTTTGGAGAAATAAACCCCATAAAATAGAATAGACACCAAACACTTTCTTTTGCTTCTTATGTCAGTTGTCTGAAAAGTGCTAGATGATGATAATGTTTTCTATATATTGTCCAAGAACTTGGTTTTCTGATTTTAGCTTCAGATTTTCTTCCTTAACTGCATCTATTCTTGCAGAGAAGGAATTTCAATTCATTGAATATCCCTCAAGAAAATGACAAAGCACAAGCTAACCTTCAAATGTGTGTTGAGTTCCAACATGTTATTAGTAAGTTGTGTTTTTACCTCTAGTCCTACCTGCTTTTTCAACATCAGCTGTGTCCGTGTCAGCATTTCACCATCTTGGACAATGAATTTTTAGGCCTTGGATACAAATTCTTGATAAGTGGTCTCCTGTTTGCAGCCTCAGGATTGGGGAGGCATTAGAAGGAAAGCATGCTTGTCACCTTCTCCCTTGCAATTTCATTATTATAAGTTTATCCTATAGAAATAGTTACACAAGTAAATAACAAACATGTAAATTACATTACATCCATGTCAGTAACATGGATATGTATTGTAGGGCTATATAATAGTATTTATAAGAGCAATAGAATGCTGTACCATTGTTGAAAAGAATGTGATAACTATATATACAGACAGAGATGTTCACAGTGTGAAAGAGTAAATTACGAACAGTACAGTCGGCCCTCTGTATCCTCGGGTTCCGCTTCTGCAGTTTCAACCAACCGCCAATCAAAAGGCCTACGATGGTTGCATCTGTGCTGAACATGCAGACTTTTTTTCTTGTCCTTATTCCCTAAACAAAACAGTGTAACAACATTGCATTGGGTATTATAAATAATCTAGAGATGATTTGAAGTACATGGGAAGGATTATGTAGGTTCTATGAAAATACTATTCTATTTTATGTAAGGGGCTTGAGCATCGACTGATTTGGGATCCATGGGGGGGTCCTGGATACCAATGGTAGCTAAAAAACAAACTCGAATGCATAGTGTCTTAAGGGATATACATTAAACTCCTAAAAGTGGGTATCTTTAGAACAGTGGTTCTTAAAGTGTGGTCTGGGGACATCAAGGAGTCCCCCACATCCTTTTGGAGGTCCGTAATTATGTGGTGGTCATATTGACAAATGTGTTTTTTTGAGTATTATCTAGGGAAGTATATCCACGTTTGGAAGATCTGCATAATGCAGTGAATCAGTCTTCCACGTTTTTCATATAACTGATGTTTGATGTTGCAAAATCATGCATGGTTTGAAGATCCATTCAAAGTGCAAGACTGATGGATTTTAATGTAAGAGTATGAAAAGTTCATTGCGTAGCTTCAGATTCCACACTGCAGCCAACTAAAGGGTAGTGTCAAAGAAGAATATCTACAATATCTGGAAGGCTATTAAAATACTCTTTTCTTTCCCAATTACGTATCTGTGTGAGGCCAGATTTTCTTCATTTACTCCAACCAAGACACCATGTCTCAAAGGATCAAATGCAGAAGCAGATAAGCCAGACATTAAAAAGCGTACAAATGTTATTGTTGATAAAAATGTTATTTATGTTCACATGTAGTGGGTATATTATTATTTCTAAATGGATTAATAAATACTAAAATTTCTCAGTTTTAATTTCTAATAAGGTAAATATCAATAGGTATAACCCACGTAAACAAGAGCTCTTTGGGACCCTCAGTAATTTTTAAGAGTGTAAAGGGGTCCCAAGACAAAAACATTTGAAGATTGCTGCTTTAGAACATGGTGTTAGGGAAGACTGGTTCATATAATTATGAACCATTGACTCTTTAATACAATCAGAATATTTTTATAGTCGGAAAAAAGTGAAAGAATGTGCAAAGACGCTTCTTAAAGAAAATGGTCGATTGCTTTTCTTTATCTCTGCCTAGGACAGAACAAGAGGAAATGAGCTTAATTGGTATTAACATTAGTTTAGGTTAGCGATAAACAAGAATATCCCTATGAGTTAAGCAGAAAACTCAACTCAAACTGCCCGACCTAGCAGAGGAACTTATGGGAAAGTGTAGAGGTGGGGCAGGCCTAATCTGGGGGCGCAATCCTGCAACCTGTGTATTTTCTGTCTCTGAATCACCGTGGCACTTCAGAGTCTGGGCTCAGCCTGGTGAGTCTAAAGCAGTAACAGGAGATGAAACTGACCAGATAGCACAAATGCGTTTCCGCTCAGGGGAGGAGAGTGTAGTGTAGACAACCACTTGGTGAATGGAAGCTTGCTTGCTTGCTTAGAGAGCACACAATTGCAGCCCTCAGGGAGCGTCAAGGTCCTGCAGGGGCGTTTCTGTCAGGCTTAGGCAGCCCAGTTAATAGCTCCTTTCCTCTAGAGCAACACTGATGAACTCTCTCTCTTTGGTTTTCCTTTTCTAAACAGTTTCCAGGTCAGCGTCCTTCTGTCAACACATCCTTTCTTCAGAAACCAGGTTACGATCCATTAGGTCACTGCTTGCTGTATTACATTCCAGGCCTGTGGATACATACGAGACACCTTGATTAGATTTGGGGCATTCACCACCTCTTGTCTACAATAAATTTCTAAGCCGTCCGTATAAGCTTACTCATTCACTATGTTTTAAAAAAAATAACTTTGAAAGTTCTCTGTTTGTAAGTTAATACGTATTCATAGTAGAAAATCTAGAAAGTCCAGTAAAGCCAAAAATATAAATCACCCGTGATCTCAGCAGCTTGCTGTACCACAGCTGACATTGTGGCATCTTCCTTCCAGTATTGTCTGCGTAGGCTGTACAGTCCACTGGTCAGAGCACCAATGGTGGAGTCCTCGGCCCTGGTTGCAGCTCCCTGGGGCTCTGCCACTGGCTGTGTTAATTACACCTACCTCACAGAACAAAGATGAGCATTACATACTTGGATACAGTTGAGATGAGATCTTCTTCTCTGCAGGCAATCCCCAGAAACAAACTAGTTAGCTGGTTAAAAGTTATGTGCTATTTTAAGGCTTTTGGTAAGACAATGCCAACTAGTTCTCCAGAAGGATTTTAGAAGCAGCCAGTCCCAACAGCAGTGTGCATCCATTCTCTACTTTTTATTATTACTAGTTTCTAAAATTGAGTGACATACTTGTTGGGAAAAAACATTAAGCAGTACAGAAGGCTGTAAATACCCAGTCGCACTTTCCAGAAATAAATTCTGCTAACAGATATTTTCCCTTCCAGTTAAAAGCTTGCACATGTGTGTGCATGTACATGTGTGAAGTGAGATGTACTAAACATGCTGTTCTGTCGCTTGAACTTCTGTGCTTAATCATGAATGTTGGTCGCTCTTCCACTTTAGTATATACAGAACTGCTCATTCTTTTAAATGACTGCCTAGTTTTTATTGTATACCATAATTTTATTTATGTATACCATCATTTTTTAAACCAAGTTCCTATCACCCATTCTGTTTCCATCTAAAATTTCATGCAACAAACTTTTTCTGCATCTGTCGCTGTTTCGGGAGCCCTCATGCGATAGTTCCTGATTCTATAGTTCAGCTTCGGATCTGTGCATGCCCTGCCCCGTGGAAGGTGGGATATTTTTCATCGTGTTGAGGAGTTGCAGGGGGCGGGGGCTCATTTCAGAGTCGATCTCATTATGACCCCCTGAGACTAACCCATCCCAGCCCCCTGACCTGCTTCCTCCCCGGCTCCACCCACAGACGGGCCCCATTGTGGAGCCAGGCACAAATAAGATCATTTCCTTTTATGTTTGTTTGGTTTTCAACTCATTGTTGTATTTGGGAAGAAGTTGCTTTTGTTTAAGTCTCTCAAACACCCTGATGAATTACCCCGACTTTGAGTTTCTCAAATAAAACAGACTATTTTTTTTAAACACAATTTTTTGTTTCTGAAAAATATCCTAAAGTTTTTCATGATGCTCTGTTTGAAATCAATAATTTCCCTTCAAAGATTCATCTTCTAAGCCTTGTATCCTAATGGTAATGTTTCTATTGTAATTTTTTTAAAGTCAGGAAGAACTCCCTCCCCCACAGCACCCTCCAAGGATATTTCGAGACTTAGGGACCCAAAACCCAGCTGGAAACCACCACCCTGTTGGAGGTGTATTCACGTGGCCGTCCTACTGTGAATTTTTTTTTTTAAACATTTTATTTTTTCCTTTTTCTCCCCAAAGCCCCCCGGTACACAGTTGTATATTCTTAGTTGTGGGCCCTTCTAGTTGGGGCATGTGGGATGCTGCCTCAGCATGGCTTGATGAGCAGTGCCACGTCCGCACCCAGGATTCGAACCGGTGAAACACTGTGCTGCCGCAGCGGAGCTCGAGAACTTAACCACTCGGTGACGGGGGCCAGGCCCACCCTCCCTGCCCCCGTCCTCACCCCCACCCCTAGTACTGTGAATTTTTGAAACAGTTTTGAGGGCGGTTCAGGATTGTTTGGCCCCATTGTTGATGTTGTGGATTGGTGAGCCACCTGTGTGTGCAGGGGGCCTCTGTCCTGGGAAAAGAGAAGAAAAGGATCAGGAAGGAAGCAGGAAGCCAGAACAGAGAAAGGAAGGAATCGCTTTAGCAGTTTAAAGCAATGGAAACTAGTTGATAGTTCTTAATTGTCTTGAGCGTCTAGAATAAGGGACTACAAATTACCGGGTCTTAGAATTCTATGCTTTTTTTTAAATGAGCCTATTTGAATTCTAAGTGTGCTTTCAAAAGAGCTGTGTTTCTCAATCCAGCTGTGATTTAGGAGATCAGCAGTCCTTCAGGGACATGTGGGGAACACATCACCAAGATGACAGGCTTCCGGGCCTTCTAGAATGGGGACAGTGGGGGTTAGCGGGCTTGCTGAGGGCGTGTCCCTCCCCCTCCCCACTTTTTTTTCTGGAAGGACAGGAAGTCCTTGTTCACGGGTGATTTCTTGTTCGTGGGTGATTTCCTCATGGCCTGAAACAAACTCTCCATTTAGTTCTCTTGGATGGTCCTTCTCTTCCCTTCCCACATCCCCAGACCCTCAGACCCGTATGCTGAGAGACTGTTTCCGGAGCTGGCAGTCATGAGCCTCTCCCAGCTACAGATGCTCGACTCTAACGAACAACAGGGAGAAAGCTTGGTTTTGTGTCATCTGCTCCTGTTAGGCAAGGGGTGTCTTTTTGATGACATGGCGAGAACCGTGTGGTCTGAGGCTTTCCTCGGGGGCACCTTGGGGTGTGCTGGGCACAAAAGGCTGCCTGTTCAGTCCTGTCGCCTCGGCAGCTGCCTCCAGGGTGTAGCAAGGGGCCTGCTGAACCCAGCAAGGCCTCACTGCCAGGCTGCTTCTGCAGCCAGGTGTTCTCTGGCAGGGCGTCTGAGGTCTCTACAGTGCGGCATTTTCACGGAGTCAGCCAATATCTGAGTGCCTGCTCTGCAAGGCTCTGTGCTGGGTGCTGAGGGATCAACAGGGAGATTGGCCACTGCATTATGGGCTTGTCCTACATTGGGAGAAAGAAGACCATATGCATACTTGTAAGGTAGAGAATAATAAATACCTTCGACAGGCAGAGAAGGCGAGGGCAAAGTGAGGGACACTGGGGCTGAGCCAGTCAAAGTCTAAAGAGTGGAGGAGAAGCTGGCGTTGGACCAGGCAGGCAAGGAGGCTTTAGCAGATGCTGTGGGGACAGGTGGGGACTCGGGGTGAAGCGGCCTCAACCTGACCGTTGCATGAGTTGCAGGTAGGGGAGAATAGATCCACACAGATTATGGAACACTGCCCAGGGATGTTCAATTCGCCTCTCGAAAATTCTAGTGAAAGTGTTGAAACAACCCCAGCTGAGGGAGAGGTGTCCTGGCTGCAAAGTCAGGTTTGTTGGTTTACCTCATGTCCTCCTCGCTAATTTGGAAGATTTCTGGTCAGTCCGAGGAAGTTTAGTGCCTGAAGAAGAAGGCATTGATTGCAACACCATGAATGGATCTAGAGGGTATTCTGCTAGCTGAAATAAGTCAGACAGAGAAAGATAAATACTGTATGATTTTACTTAGATGTAGAAGATACCAAACAGAATAAAACAGAAACAGACTCAGAGAGAGAGGAAACAAACTGGTGGTTACCAGAGTAGGGAGGGTGGGGGACCGGCTAAATAGGTGAAGGGGATTAACAGGGACAAACTTCCAGTTATAAAACAAGCAAGCACAGCATTGGGAATATAGTCATTAATATGGTAATCATTTTATATGGTGACAGATGGTAACTAGACTTATCATGATCATTTTGTAATGTTTATAATCACATCACTATGATGTACACCTGAAACTAAGAGGATATTATAAATGAATTATGTTTTAATAAAAAAAGAAGGTGTTGAGAAGCTGGGATGTGTGTAGGCGTGTGCATGCACGTGTGTGTGTGTAAAGCCCGGTTAAATTAGGCTAAACGCTTGGCATCTGTGTAGTAGGTGTGTCCAGGACTGTGCTGTGTTCCTAGGTGGGTCAGACCTTAGTTTCTAGGCCAGTGTTCCGCCCGATGACAAGGCACTTTGTGAGTCATCCGGCTGTTGCAATGCAGAAAGGTCTGGAACACAATCCACTTTCTTGCCTGGTGTGTATCCTAGGTAGGCCTGGAATACCTAGGAAATAGCACCTAAGAAGAAAAGCCTGGGTTTCGGGGTAACATGGGATGGTGGGCTGTCAGAGCCTCTGAAACCTGGTGGGGGTCGTGGAGCCGTGGAGCCCAGGCTGCTGCTTCCACCTGTGACTACCTCCAGCCAGCCCAGGAGGGTGAAAGGTAGACGCATTCCAATAGCATGTTGTTCCCTGCTACTCCTTTTTCCATTATTCATTCCGGAGGTGGGAAATAGGGTCTTGGGATCCCCCAAGTGATCTGCTAGTATCAGTGACTCAGTAGAAGTACTTCCAGGATTCCAGAAGAACCTTTTCTATGACTTTTTGAGCAAATAAGGGTGTGACTCTGGGAGGGTGTGACTTCCTTTATTCAAGTTTATATTCTTTACATTAATTCTAGAAAAGATAGGTACGTTTGAATTAGCCGAGTCAGAATCTTGTGACTTGGTTATTGGATTCACATCTGGATACTGCAGAGGAGTCTTAGAACATCAGAGCAAGTCCAGGGGAAAGGACTGGGTGGTTTAGAGATCGGAACGTCATCACAGATTGTTGAAGAACCTGAGGATATTAGCTTGGAGAAGACAAATAGTTTTTTTTCAGGGGATAACGGTGGGGGAGTGAAAATTACCTTCAACTATTTAAAAGATGATTAAGAAAGAGAGAAATCAGATTTGTTTGTATGTACCTAGCATCAAGATCTCTAGAACCTACGGGCTGGGAGATTTTGCCTTTGTGTAAAGAATAATTATGTATGTTTGAAATGAACAAACTGGTTTGGAAGATCCTCCTTTTTTGGGTTTGAAGTAATACGTCGAGGTCCTTTCCTATTTGAGAGTCTACACTTACCACCCTGCTCCTCAGGAGGCCGGTTTGCTGATAATCTCCATCTTGCTTGACTGCCCTGGCAGCCTCTACCAGAGAGGCCAGGTGGTCCTTGCTCAGCATTCAGGAGGGCATGGTGGCACACAGGGTGCTGCCCTGCCATTCTTTCCCACGGTGAGAGTCTGCAGGCTAGCAGAGTGGGAAATAATAATGACAATAACAATGATAGCAGCAGCTGTCGCTCTTTTTAGGACTGAATGATTTGTTCATGGTCCCACAGCTAGTGGATGGCAGAGCCTGAGTTTGAACCCAGGCAGGCAGGCTCCAGAGCCTGCACTCTTTATTCTATGCTCTTCCGTCTGGCTGGCCTGAAGTTCAGTGCTCACAGGAGAATAAATATAAGTGGCCCATGAAAGACAGGCATTCGTATCAAGAACACTGGTTCTTCACTGGAACTGGACATCAGAATCGTCTGGGTATTTTTAAAACACAAATGTCAGAGACTCACTTTTCTTTCTGACGCACACACATGTGCATGCACACACACAAACTCTAATCAGGAAAAGGGGTGATGGCGTCTGACCCCAGGAAGTGGCATGTGGCAACCTGGGCATCTCTTGGTTTGTCGACGGCTGCCCTATTCAGGCTGTACTTTTCAGAGTAGAATGCCATGGAGCTAGGTCTGCCCTCTCGGAACAGCTCAGGAAACTGTCTCTTGTAGGCACCTGCCATTCATTTCAGACAAAGCAGCGATGGTTTATGGCATAAAGTCACAAAGTGTTTGAGCTAGCTATGGATTATCCAATTTAAATCCCTCATTTTATAGGCAGGTTGCGGGCAGGGGCCTCAACAAAGCCATTAAAAGTGGCAGAGCTGGGCCTGGAGGCCGTGACTTCTGGTGAGGTCTCTTCCTAAGAAAAGCTTCTTTGAGGAGTTCTAGGGTAGAAGGAATTCTAGAATAATGGGGAATCACTACGGAAACAACAGAACTCGCCTCTCTGTCTGGAAACCTTCCTTGAGCAAAATATGCTAAGCAGATGTGACCTGGTTGCATGTTTATGGTCTCTTCAGCCGTAGTGATGAGATAGCTGGTGTCTGACGATTTAGAGTGATTGAAGGGTGTGAAGAATAACCTGGAATTTAACACCCAGTCTTGTCACAAGATGAACACTTCTTTCTCGGCCCAGATTCCCTTGTGTGAAAGACCATCTTGTGTGGAAAATCTCTTTGCTGGGTAATTGTAAAGACTGTAAATCCTCTAACACTTTGTTTTTCTATGTGCAGTCCCCTGTGTTGTTAATGCTGTAGTCTGGTGCTTGGGACACAGGAGGCATTCAATTACTGTTTTTTTAAATAGATTGATATTTAATACTCCCCATTGCCCCATAAGAGAATTTATTTTTGTCATGAACCGAGGCATAGAGATGATAAATAACTTGCTCAAGGGCCGAGAGGCAAAAGGCAGGTCTCCTGGCATGTTGTTTAGTTTCTCGCCTCGCAAGTGAGTGAGGCCTGACGCCCAGCAGCATTGCTAGGCGCCACTCAGACCTACTGACTCAGAATCCGTGTGGTTGACAAGATCCCCAGGTGATCCCCAAGATTCCCCAGTGTAAGATCCACTGGTCTGGGTTGCATTTCCCAGTGGATTAACCCTTCTCTCTTGAGGATTGATGGAAATGGTGCGTTTCCTGTCCTGACTGTGTGCTTTTCCCTCTGATGGGCAGTAGGGAAGGGAGGAACTTGAAGATAAACAAATCTGTGACTTTTAAATGTTCTTTGTTCTATCATCCCTTGTGAAAATAGTTTCCAGGAGGATCTGTAGAGGCCCCTTGGGCTTATTCAGTCGCTCTGGGGAGTGATCCCACAACCAATTCAGGGTGAGACTGACTCTGTCTGGAGGAGAGGGAGTCTGACCACTTCTCTTGAGAGCCTGGAGGCTGAGCTGGTCAGAGGGCAGGTGCTCCAGGGGGCCAGCGTGTGACATTGACCAGGTGAGCCACTGTCACTGGCAAGGGGACTCTGTTGCCCCAGGGAGTTGAGAATGACTCTAGTAGTAGGGGGAGGCACCTGTAGGTCTTCTCTGAATCTGATCGGAGCAAGAGGAAATGACACACTTGTATCTTGGTGTCCAAAGTGAAACCAGCTGGGCTACCAGAGTGTGCAGTGCTTCTGCTTGGCAGGGCGTGCCGGAGGCCAGAGTGAATCCCGCAGGCTGGGGCCCGCTGCTCTGCAGGTGTGATCCTTCCTGACACACTGAGTAATGTCTGAGGTGTGGGCATCACATAATTAAGGTTTTCTCAAAACTGGAAATCCAGAGCATTCAAGTGATGCTCTGAGTTGTTCGCTGTCTGGAAAGAATGTGCTGGCACGGGCAGATTGCTGGCTAAGTGTTCAACTAAAATTAAACTCAAGTGCTGACTTCTTGTTTTTACCTCCCACCCCTTCCCTCAAGGTTGGCCTCCGACAGCTGGACATGTCCTTGCTCTGCCAACTGTACAGCCTCTACGAGTCCATTCAGGAGTATAAGGGAGCGTGCCAGGCAGCATCCAGCCCAGACTGCAATTATGCTCTGGAGAACGGCTTCTTCGATGAAGAGGAGGAATATTTCCAGGAGCAGAACTCCCTCCACGATGGGAGGGAACGCGGCCCTCCGAGGGACCTGTCACTGCCCGTCTCCCCCCTCTCCGGCAGCGACTGGATTCTGGAGTCCCTCTAAAGCATCTCAGGAGGGAGGCGACTGTTACTGCCGGACACACCGTCAACAGTTGCTTCTCCTCTTGCAAGAAAGCTCCTCTGGCCTCCACTGTGGGTGGTCCTCAGGCATGTGGGATGAGCGCTGCCAGTTTACTTTGTAGGCAGGCAGATGTCCATGGACACATGGCGGCAGTCTATTCTGATGGCTGGAGTTTCTGCTCAGGCGATCTAGAGGTGCTCAGCATTGTCTTTGACACCCTGGAACTGAGGCACTCCTGCTGAGGATTCCTAATGAGAATAGAACAAGGGGGGTTCTGGAGAAGACCTTTTTGGGTATTTTGTGCGAGACAGTTTTGAGCTAGTTCCTTCCTTCTGGATCGTAGGTGATCTCACACCCTCTTTGTTGTAGGCTTTGCCTCCAGCTTGCAATGTGTCACAACTAACTTTCCCCTTCTCCCCTTCCTCCATACATTCTGTGGCCTTTCTTGCTGTTTCATGAGCTTTTAAGCCTCTTGGTTGAGTTTTATTTGTTCGTAAGCTACATTCCTAACTGTCCAGGTGACTCCGTGAAAGCTTTTTACTGGAAAAGTCAATATTTCAGGTCACACCAATCAACTACATTCTCTTAAGCTGTCAAAAAAATTTATATCATTCTTTGTCCATCAGATAGAGGAGGAAGGAAGATAATACAAAGATTTGTTGAGTGGGGAAAAAAAAAACTGGGGCAAGCTGGTGTTTTGTATAATTCTCTGTAAGATGGCAACGTTTTTGTTTTTAAAGATTCTGAATGTACACTGGTATGTTAGAAAGCAAACTCCTCCATTCAAAACAGTGATCACCTTAAGCCTTAATATATTTATTAAAGTACTTTATGAATACTTTATACTGTGTAGGTTAAAAATAAGGATAAAATGCCAAACTCTCTGTAGTTGTGTATTATTTTGGTCTGAATTCGGAGTCATCCACTTTCATAACTTGAATGTGTTGAATCCACTCAAATACTGAAAGAACATTACAGTTTGTTTTCTTGCTATTAAGAATTTGAAAGAAGCTTTATTCTTCTTTTGGCTTATTCTTGGAACTGTTTTGTCCACAGCAGACCACCATGGACAGTTAGGTCTCAGTGTTGCTGGTCTTTGAATACTTCAGACTCCTTGCTCTTCTTTCTTTTGGTGTGATAGTTGCTTATTAGCACCTCTTGTGGGTCAGAGAGAGGAAGTAAAACTCATCCTCATGAACCAACATGTTGACAACCTGTTATGTACGCGACCCTGTGTCAGGAACCAGGGTGAGGTACAGAGAAGGAAGAGCGTTTGTGCTCATTTCCTGTGTTGAGAGGAGTAGTTAAAATGAGGGATTGCCTTCAGTGGGTGACATAACTGTTCAGTGGGGACAAGACAATTGGCAGTGACAGACCAGGTGAAGTCTGGTAATCTACAGGAGCCTCTTCCTTTGAGGCTGGCCCCTGCTTAACAGTGAGTTGCACCCTAGGTCAGCTGTTCTCAACCCTGACCACATTAGAATCACTTGGGGAGCCTTTAGAACAATAGTGAGCCTGGCTCAGGACGCCCCCACCCTCATTCTGATGTAATTAGTAAGGAGTGAGGCTTGGGCATCCGTATGGTGATACAATGCAGATCTAGTTGAGATCTAGTGTTCAAATGTGGTCCATGTAGCAGGCGTCACCAGGAACATGTTGGAGATGCAGAATCTCATACCCCACCTGGACCTACTGAATCAGGCCTGGCATCTTCACAAGATGCCCCCAGTGATGATCCTTTTGCACAGAGTTCAGGAAGCACTGCTTCATGTCAGCCCAGTGCCAACACTGCTGCTCTGAGAGGCTGTAGCATCTCCTTGCAGCACTAAAGAAGAGACTGGCCTGCCCCAGGCAGTAGTCAGGACACCCAGTCCTCTTGGAATGGGCCAAGAATAGCCAGGAGCAAAGCTTGCAGGGCTGGCTCGGGCTCGGGGAAGCCCCCTCGTTTGGAATGCGAGCTTCCCTGGCGCTGCTGCCTCTGGGCTCTGCTGGGACTGTGACAATGCATAGTGTCTTTGAGTTTCTGGGCTTTTATCTCATCATTGCGGGATAGTCTATCAGAGTTAGAAGTGGAATGAATCAAGGCAAGCAAGGGGCCTCTCCCTTACTGTTGGGAAGAGCTAACATTCCTCACTCGTGTGGTGAATTGGCATATATGCATAAACCACTGCAGTTTCTAATACTCCTGAAATGTATATAAATCACCCCAAACTTTGTCTTACTCCAATCGTCATGTACTGTTGAAAACACAACCTCGCAAGGAATGTTAACATTTCCCAAACCGTAAAATGTTTTCTAATACACCCTCCTTACAGTTCTGCAGATGAATAGAAAATAAATTGAGCTGGGGTCCTATATTGCTGCCTGGAGTAAATCATGACCTTGGAAGTTCAAAGTGCGACTTTTGCTACTCAGTGGCTAACAGAGTGCCTGGTAGGTGGTAAGACAGTCCAACTTCAGCTGATAAAGCTGAAGAAACTGTAATCTGTGTAAGGCAGCGTACATAGTGGTTAAATAAAAGCACTTTTATCTTCCTAAGGTGTATGTGCAATGAACCCAGAATTGTTGGTAATTTGTCTTGCAATTCACAAATGATGCCGTTCCTCTTATGTCCCTAGTGGAATTCATAGTTAACCAAAACCAACCTGACTCCTTGCTTTCATTTATCTATAACTTAGAGTGATGTCATTCATTCAACTAACGTTTATTAGCAGTTTTGTGGGTCACGTTGAGCTAGGCACCAAGAACACAAGATGAATAACATGAGAAGCCTCTGGCAAATGCAGCTCTTCCACAAATAGCCTAATGCCTGCGGTTAAGTATTGCAGTTGGGGAAGTCCATGGACCACTGAGGTCTAGAAAGAGACTCAACAAATTCTTGGGGTTGGCTGAGATAACATCTGAGCTGGCTTTGAGGGGCGAATAAGTTCAAGAGGGAAAGAGTGAGAAGGCAGATGGAGTGGCATAAACAAAGTCTCCAAAAACTTTCATTTATAATGTTGTGTGCTTTCACAAAACACATCATTTTTATAATTAAAACCCAGGTTAAGTGATTTGCGTAAGATCATGGCTAAATAAGAGCAGAGCTGTCATTCTCAGATGCAGTTTATGCTCTGTCTACGTCTAAGGCACAAGCAGGTGCTGGGATCATGTGAAATCTAAGGAGATTATCTGATACAGCCCCTTCATCTCACATCACACTGCTTTCTTACTTAATGATTTATTGTGTAGTGTTTTCTACTGGATCTTGGTCTGATTTCTACATGCACGGGCCTAATTTCTTTCAGAGCATGTGATTATAAACATAGGCCAAATGTATGTGTGGCGGAGAGGCTCAACAGCAACCAACATCTCTTTTCACTGTAGGTGAGTTGGCAGTTCAATTTCATCTTTCTGCCCAAAGAGAACTTACTGATTGTAAAAACCCAAGCACATCCAGTCTTCCTGTCTTCATGAAAGATTGTACTTTCAGTTTGGAGAGATGCATCTGAGTCCATTCTGTATGGGAGTGGTAGAGCTTATGTTATGGTGGAGTTTACACCTGAGAACGGCAGACACCTGCTGAATCATAGTTTCATGGATGAAAATGCTCTGGGAGCATATGGGCCTCCCAACCACTAGTGTAGGCTTTGGAAAAAGTGTCCACAGCCTGCCTGATGCCTTTGGTCTAAACACTGGTAAGAATGCGTTACTTTTCCACCTCACTTCTCTGGCCGCTGGTCAGCCGAGAACAGGTGCCTAGAATACCCATTTTCCTACCTGGTTCCCCTGACTCCCTGAAGAAGTTGCACAAACAAGCTAAGTATTTACAGAATGTTGAGCAAAACCTTTATTAAATATACTAGCAGAAAATTAGCGAAATAAAAGCACAAAACAATAGTCGGTAAGGAAGAGGTACAGCCCTTGAGAGGCAGATTCCTGAGAGAGGAGAGGAGAAGGGCAGATGTCAACTGGAGAATTACACATTGCCAGCCTCAGGGAGAAGCTCAGAGAACCCCCTCTCCCTGCTTCCCATCCTATTTCCAAGACAGAGAAGTTCTAAAGAAAGTCAGTGAGGAATGGGGTCCCAGGAACACAGAAACCATGGTTATTGGCAGGGCTGATTTTAGCGGGAGGAGCACTTGCATTAGCAATAGACCTGGTTAAAGCCACAGGCACCATACAGCCTGAGAGCCCTTCCCAATTCTCTTACGAGGATGCAGCTTAGGAGGAGGGAAGTTAGGACTTAGCTCAGCTCTGTGCTGGGTCTTAGGGAAGACAGCACCTCACCATTCTCTTTCTTTCTCCTGCCCCTCAGGAGGATAACATGGCAGAGTGGGGCTCACGGTGAAAGGGGAGACCATTTAAGATAGCTTCTAGGACATCATTTGTGTTAGAGAAAAGAAAGCTCCTTTGAATGCCCAAGTCCAGCACAATGGTAGGAAAGCCATGGGGATTTGAGACTGAAGGGCAGGCTGGTAATAGTGCTCATTTGCTGTGTCCCTATGCATAGATGCCTCAGGAATCTAGATGGAGATGAGTTTGGAGAATGAGAAGGACGCTTGCTCACCAGACTTGACTTGCCGTTACTATATATCACCAGCATGCGATAGCCAGCAATACTCCCCACTGGGCATTGGTCCTCTGTGTGTCTGCTCCCCATTTGCCTTTCTGATAGAAATACGAGGGAAGACACATTCAACTCAGTCCCCCTGTAGTCACACGCCATCTGACTTCTCTCGACAAGCTTCTATCAGACACACCCTAAATGACTGTCTCATTGACCAATAACATAAACGGGCTCAGACACCCTGACCAAAGCATTTCCGCTGTGCTGGGACCCTGAATTGGAAGGAGCCCAAATAAGGCCTGGAAGCTGAACTTATTCCCCTGCTGTGGAAGAAAGAATGGGAAGCAGGCCCCATAGGGCTGGAGACACACTCTAGCACAGATGTGTGCCTGGTCACACATTTACTTATTTTAAATGGATTGATATGATTTATAAATCACCTTTATTCCAAAAACTATTTAAGGCTGCTTTATAAAAACTCACACAACACAATAAAATACAATTTTTTTTAGAAAGTGGGTTTAGAAATCTCCACAAAGGGAAGACAAGAGCAGGACAGATAAGATGAAGCCAGGGGTAAAATCAGCATGAGCAGCACCTGCTGTGAGAAAGACAAGGAGTCCTATTTGCTTGCAGGACGTAAAGGAGGCAGATTCTGACCTTGAATTTAAATTAAGGCCATAGATCGATGGTGGATGCTCAGCCCTAGAGCAGGTGTTTCCCAGCCAAATGTGTCCATCAAGGTGACCTCTGGAAAAGATGGGGAAGAGTGAGAACGGCCTTCTTTAAATGTTGCAAAGGAATCTTAAGAGTTACATGGAATTCCGCAGCACCACCCCCCCCCC